>NW_019154103.1:34347577-34557188 GCF_002288905.1 Enhydra lutris kenyoni
AAGCAGAGACCATCCAGGACACTATGCTTGCAGTCTCTTATTCGCACAAACGGATGGCTCGGCCTTGAGGGGAAATGTGTCTTCCCCAAACTGCCCGACCTGCTCTGGTCCTCTTTTCCTTCCGCACACTCCCCTCCACTCATGTGTTATCTCCCTCTGCTAAATAGTGACAGCCGATCTGATGTCACTCTTCCCAACACACATGTCACCAGCTCTCCTTTGGCATAAATGCTTCTCTGGCAAGCTGGCTGTCTGCCCGAGCCTCTGATTAGCCAGGAGGGATATCACATTGAATTATTCTATGTTCACACTCGATGTTGTTAGCAGCAGTTTCCCTTGAAAAAAAATACACAAACAGCTTGCTCGGCACCCACTTTAGGTGACCTCAAGGACTGCAGTGCAGGATTAACAGGGAGTTTCAGGAAAAGAGAAGATGAGGAGAATAGGTGTCGCACAGACGCCCACGCAAGAGCCAAACATTCAACTCTGACAGAGAAAAGAACTACAAAAAAACATTCGGGACAAACGATATTAGGAAACAATACTGAACTCTGGCCTAGAATGGGGTAAATCCTCACGGTGAAAGTCATTTTTACCTCTATTAAGTTAGCACAAAAATAACCATTCTGTCAGTTAGAGGAAAGAAGCCATGAGGCTCTGCACTGATCAGGCAGAAGGAGCCTTGGACATCCAATGCTTCGCTAGGACCTGGCTGAGGCTCTGCACAGGGTAGGGCAGAGATTTCCATCACCAAAAGGCATAAAAAACAAACAAACAAACAACAAAGGCACCTCCACCAGAGTCTAAATCCACTCAGGAATGAAACTCCAGAAGGACCCTCCTTGAACATCAGGAATCTCTTCAGCTTTTTTTTTTTAACCCCAGATTATTAAACTTTTTAAAAACAAATTTTTATTTAAATTAACTTTAGTTAACATAGAGCATATTATTAGTTTCAGGGGTAGAAACAAATGGTTAACAGACACATGAAAAAATGTTCAACATCACTGGGCATCAGGGAAATACAAATCAAAACTACAATGAGATACCACCTCACAACAGTCAGATGGCTCAAATGAACAACACAGGAAACAACAGATGTTGGCGAGGATGCGAAGAAAGGGGAATCCTCTTGCACTGTGGGTGGGAATGCAAACTGGTACAGCCACTCTGGAAGACAGTATGGAGGTTCCCCAAAAAAGTAAATATAGAGCTACCCTATGACCCAGCAATTGCACTTCTAGGTATTTATCCAGAGGGCACAAGAAGAGTGATTCAAGGTGGCATTATAGCAGCAATGTTCACAAGAGCCAAAATATGGGAAGATCCCAGATGTCCATTGACAGATGAATGAATAAAGATGTGGCATACATAGACAGTGGAGTATTACTCAACCATCTCTTCAGCCTTCTAAGAGGAAGAATGAATCTACTATCTTAACAGGAAAAGGTAGGCCTAACATAGATTTATAGTCAGAAAATATCACCACTACCTTTATTTATCTTTTGAAATCTTTTTTTTTGTTTTTTTTTTTTTAGTCTTCTCTCTAATCAAAGGAAATGAGAAATATGAGAAAAGGTGCTTCTAGACTTTCAATCCATTAACCCAGGCCCACAAATTAGCATTTTTCAGATGGTTCATTTTACCCCATTATACCAACCAGATATTGTGATGACCAGACAAGATCAGTGGCCAAATCTGCCCATGGCTCTCCAACTCCACCACCCAATCCAAGTCATCTAGACCAGGCAACTGCCTCCTAAGGGGTCTCCTCCCCACAGCAGCCAGAGTATCTGATGATGTAAACTTGGCCTTAACACCTTCTTATTTAAAATACTTCAATGGAGTCCCAACATTATAAAGACAAAGCCCAAATTACCTTCACCTTGCTCACCATAATCTAGTCTGGATCAGGCACAACTGGTGTTTCTCTTCCCTGCTCTTAAGGTCCGGCCACATTGACTTCTTTCCTTTGGTCCTTTGCACCTGCTACCCCAAACAGGACCCTTCCCCAGTCTTTTTCGATCCATCAGGCAATACCCTTAAATGTCCACAGAGTTACATTTCCTGACTCCCTACACTCTGGAAGGAAAGGTGCCCTGGAAGAAGTCTTAATGAAGGAGGAGGATTGGATGAGTGGATAGAAAAGAAAGACCTTCTGGGTAAGAGGAAAACATGAGTAAAGATACAGTACGAGATTCAAAACAGACAACACTGGTAGTTCAAAGAGCTACGCAAAATCTGGAGACCACAAATTTAAGTTAATTTTAACAACAAAAACTGGATGGGAATGGGTAATAGAAATCTTTGCATAATGGTAATAAAAGTAGAGTTTGGGTTAGAATTTCCTCAACAATAGTAATATACTAAGAAGCTAAGTAACCAAAATAAAAATTAAAGGGCATGGGTGTCAATTACCTAGAGAAATGAGACAGTATGGACTGGCATTTGGGAGCATGAAGGTCAAAAAGCTCCAAAGTGGTTGTGACTTTCCTTCTACAACACATGTTCCTGGGGTACTCACTACAGCTGCTCACAGAATATCTCTGGTGGGGGTCACTTCCTGGTCCCCTTGGGGTCAGGTAGAACCCTACAATTAGGGCCTACCACTGTGCTGATCCAAAGATCAAGGCCAGAAAGCTAGGCAGAGTCAAGGAGGTAACAGCTCAGAAAGGAGATGACCACAAGTTGCAGAGACTAGATGGTTGGGCCACTGAGGTACCATGAGTGCAACCTCCTGTTAATGAAAGCCAGACAGGAAAAGATTTTCAGTTCAGGTTTAACTAGTAGGCTTTTAGAGCTCACAAATAACCTAGAGGTACTGGGGAACAATTACATGACTTTCAACTTTTTCAAGGTCATGTCTCAAAACTATTTCTGATCTCTCTGGCACGAAGAGATCTATGGCTGATCTTTTCAGTAGAGGCTTTCCTTGCAGAGTCTGCTCACACATCGGGGTCCTCTTTTTCTGAGCAATGCAAGACATAGCAGCTATGTGTATAGTTAATTGCTGGGGCCACTGAGAACCCCAACAGAGAAGCTACCTCTTTCAGTATGGACATTAATTTTTACCCCTCAATAATTTGTCTTTCAAACTTGTCTTGTGCAGATTTTATAAGATGCAAGAATACTTGATCATGAATACTGATAATGCATGCGTACTGAGATTTTGCACTCATCTAAATGGAATTTTATCTGCTTGTCTTCTGCAATAGCTTTCTAAGGTATCTAGCTATATTTTAGTTTCTCTGCAATCCCATAACTGGATAGTTATAGAGACCAAATGGACCCATTACAGTCAGCTTTGTCGCCATTCAAGGTGGTCTGTATCCACCTACCATAAGCTCTATCTGTACTACATTCACTCCAACAACCAAGGTTTTTTGAGCATTTACTATATTCCAGGCACTGTGCTAAGCTTTATTGTAATGTGGCAATAATGCTAACAACTGACAGAATGTATTAGACACATAAAACGTGCAGACTTGATTTTAAGTGCTCCGTACAGTATCTCCACTATCACGAGAGCCTCGAGAGGCTGATAATACTGCCTCCTTTCACAGATGAGAAAATGCAGGTTAAAAGAAGCAAAGTAACTCACCTAAGGTCAAGCAGTTAAGTGGTGGGACAGCAAAACTCCTGAGTCCCTATTCCCCACCCTACTATATACTAAGATCCCAATTTCAATAAAGCATTCCTCGCCCTGAAAAAGGTTACAATACCTAAGAAGTGATAAGATCATGTTCCAACCCACACGAAAGGGAAGTGCCTTGAAGAAGGTGCTAGGAGAATAAGGAAGAGGAAGTAGAGCCTCACTTGGGAGTGATCAGGGTGGGGAAGCCTTTAGGCCATTCTTTCCAAGTAAAGGAGCAGACATTGCAGGAAGGAGGGACAGGAACAGAGACACCGCTGCAGGAAGGCACTGGTGCCTGAAGAGACACAAGAGGACTCCACAAGCCGAGTGTAAGATCTCCCATGAATTCATTTCCTCTTCCCTCATCCTTTCCCCTCCCAAACCCCTACCTCTCACCCCCACACTGCCACCTCTCACCTTTTCTAAGACAAGCTGACGATGTTCCCCTAACTAAAAATCTCCCACGAATAAAGCCAAAACTCTGCGGCATGATATTCAAAGCCTACTCTACCAGCCTCAGGTCCTTTCACTCCCACGAACCCCATCCAACCTGTTCTCCAGGCACACCAGGCCTCTTACTTTCCCCATGCACATCATGCTCTCACACCTCCACACCCTCACACAGGCTACCTCCTCTCCTCTGTCGGTGAACTGCTACCAACCTGTCCTTTGGCAACTGCCCCAGAGTCCACGCCCACTCTCACCCTGGCTCCCCCCAGCCGAACTGGCTTCCCTGTGGTTCCCTGACTGAACCCAGTACGCAGCCATGCCAGGAGCACTACACTTGTGTTCCCATCCACCAGGAAGCCCCTTCCACTGCATGTGCCATGTTGTGTCCCCAATTTCTGCAGATGAGGGGGCTTCCTCATCCAGCCTACACTAAACAGAACATCCCCCTATTCACACACTCCCCAGCTTCCTAATTCCCTTCACGCTGCTTTTTTCTCATAACACATAACCACAATGGATACATACATTTTTAAATCGTGTATTTGCTAGTGGTCTGCTTCACTTTCTGCATCAGGGCTGGCAGACCATGGTGCATGGCCCAATCTGGCCTCCCCTGAAAGCTTTGACTGAAACAAAGGCACACCACTGTCTCACGTATTGTCTACAGCAGAGTCCGATAGTTGCGACACAGACATTACGCCCCTCAAAGCCGAAAATACTTCTTACCCAATCCTTTAAGGAAAAGGTTTGCCAACCACCCCTGCTCTGGAATGTAAGCAAACGCCCTATCTCTGCTGCTGTGCTCACAGTTTACCTCCAGACCTTTTAGTGCCTTACCTAGCACGAAGCAGGCATTGAGAAACCATGAGTTCAAGAAATTGGGGGGGGTGTAGGCAGAATGTGAAGGGAAAGGAGAGGACAGATACAAAAGATGCTGGAGGGAAAATCAGCAGCCGTGGTGCCTGGGGGGGGTGCCATAGAAAAGAAAAAAGAGGAGAGGGGTGCCTGGGTGGCTCAGTCAGCTGAGCGACAGACTCATGGTTTCGGCTCACGTCATGATCTCATAGATCATGGGATCAAGCCCTGTGTCAGGCTCTGCACTCAGTGCGGAGTCTGCTTGAAAGATTCTCTCCCTCTGCTGCTCCCCCTGCCAAAAAAAAAAAAAAATAAAAAAAAAAAAAAAAAAAAAAAGGAGGAATCACACCACAGAAGCATTTCACATGTTGCTGTCTTCCCTGGTCAAAGGAGGAGATCAGAACCATCAAACCACAAATACAAGTTCCGCATCAAGGCTGGCGATCTTCCCACTGATGGGTAGAAGATGAAGGCGTCGGGCTCCTCAGCAAGCTGAGTCACTGTCTGACAGCACAGCTCCCGTTAATAAATCGGTCTCGTTATTATGGGGCTGAAATACATGCTGGAGATTCAAGGTTTCAGTGACCACTGACAACATCCTTAAATCTGAGTGGCTAACGACACAGTAATAAAAATATATCTACACAAATTGATTAATTTAAAATTTTCAAATGCTAAAATGTTCCTAAGAAATAGAAAAACTTAGATTTGATGGAAGAGATCCTTTAATGATTAGCAAATCTCACTCTGGGTTAACAAACAAGAAACTGGGGCCTAGACAGGTTAGCCACTCACATCAAGTTCCCTGGCTGGTTGACAGGGCGAGACTGGTACAGACCCACAACTCCTGATGAGGGGTCCAGGGCTCCTCCGGTATCAGTGCTCACAGCAGCACAGAGGTCAGGGTCCTGCTGACCTAGAGCACGCTCCCTGAAGTGCTGGGGACAGAAGCAAGACTGCCCAGGACTGAGAAAGCCAAGGAGAATACAAAGAACTGCCCAATTAGAAACTCCAATAGGGATTTCCAGCCCTTATTTAACTTGACCTTTCTGTCGCACAGGGGTCCTCAAAATTTAGGAAGCATCACCATCAACTGATGACATTGCTTAAACTGATGGCAGAGTTTCTCATTTCTGGGGCCCCACCCACAGTGTTTCTAATCTGGTTGGTCTAGGGTGGGTCCAGGGGACAGTGAGGTTGTGGGTCCAGAGATCACACACTGGGAACCACTGCTATAGCATCTGACCATAACCTGTCCTGTGGCTTTCTGGACACTCCCTCACCTGGCTCTTCACCTCCCTCTCTGGCTACAAGTTCTCTTCTACAAAGAGAAGATGGGAAATAGAGTGCTGGCTGGTGCAAGTTAAAAAATAAAAAACAAAGACTTGAGCTTGTTCATGTAGGAGAAAGAGCCACTCTCAGTGAGCGTACAGTAAAAGATAAGGACAGGAAAAGATGGTAGACGTCAAATCAGAAGTGGACAGGATCTATCCAGACACAGTGATGAGCCCAGCACTCTGGAGGTCAAGCAATGAGTAACTTCACAAGTGTGCCAGGACGAATATCTCACAATGAATGCTACCCAACTCAAAACAATTCCTGGGATTATTATGCTGTTTTGCCAACAGGGCAGACGTGTCAAAATAGTTTAGTGCTTCCTCTAGAACTGCCTTCTGAGAATGCAGTACGTTCTTTATATAGCCTCAACATTTGCACATTGCCATTTGAGGGCAGCTATAAGCTGGGAAAAAGCCAAAAATCATCTGAAGACCAGCCTTAATAAAGGTGTTGAGCACACCAAATAGCACAGTATTTTTTTTTTTTTTTTTTTTTTTTTTTTGGACAGAGAGAGATCACAAGTAGGCAGAGAGGCAGGCAGAGAGAGAGGGGGAAGCAGGCTCCCCGCCGAGCAGAGAGCCTGATTCGGGGCTCGATCCCAGGACCCTGGGATCATGACCTGAGCCGAAGGCAGAGGCTTTAACCCACTGAGCCACCCAGGTGCCCCAGCACAGTATTTTCTAGTTAAAAATAATACATAAATCCAAAGTGATTGATTTTTAAAAAGTATTTATAGGGCTCAAAGTGGTTCATAAAGATAAATCAGGAAATGTGCTATGGTGAGTGCTGTGTAAACCTGGCAATTCACAGACTTATACCCCTGGGTCTAATAATACATTATATGTTTATAAAAAAATTTTTATTATTATTTTAAAAAAGATAAATCAGGAAGAAAAGTCCCCGAAGTTCTTTGAGTGGAGTACCGTTACACTATATACAAAATCTACTGAAAAATACATTAGATACATAGTTCTGATATGTTTTCTTAAAATTGGACTCATAATATCACAACTGTAAGATCAATGTTTCAAGTCATCAAACAAAAAATACATAGTAAAGAATAGATGCTAGAGACTGATTTGACAACACCTTCCTCTTGTTATACTCCTCCCATAAAACCAACAGTATTGGGTGACCAAATCCAGGTCATCACCTCCCTGCCTGGGCAAGGGTTCCTTGATGGTGAACCAGATGCTGGGAAGGGAGAGAAATCAGCATGATTCTCCCAGAGCTAAAGGCCCTGGCTCTGTTGTCAGACTCAATTCCAATCCGAGCTCCACGACTTCCTTCACGTGTAACTTTAGACAAGCAACCTTCCAAAACTCAAAATTTCCCATTTAAAAAACATGACTAATAATAAGAACTGCCCCATAGGCCCGCTTTGAGAATTAAATGACCAGATTCTGTACTGTGCTTGGCTGGCACTTGCTGATTCTTTGTAAGGGTGTCTTCCATGCTGGCTAACATCGTTATCACACTAATGGATTGCCCAAGGTCAGGATGCCCCAGGGAGCCCGAATGTACCCATGCTCCATCATCCCCCTCTCTCCTATCATGACGGCTAAAGCCAACTCAGAAACCAAGAAGAGTCCCTGAGTACTTTCACAAATCCTCCATCTTCCAGACAGGATTGAGAACCACGTAAAGCCTCTGTTCTTCAGCACTGGGTATAAGCGTCTTCTTCCTGAACTCCTTCTGGCCAGTGCACCTGAGCCATTGCCTCTCTCCCCCTGATAGAAAGACAAGACAGAGGAAGCCTATTTTATACTTTGTCTCCTAACTTGATTTTCTATTACTCCTAACACTAACAATGTCTATAAATTACAGAACACTTGATGTGACCAGACACCATTCTAAAGCACTTAACAAGGATCATCTCATTACCACGGAAACCCTTTGAGGCCGGCACAATGGTTCCACCAATTCTCAGAGGAGGGAAAAACCAGACACAGAGATTAAGTAACTTGCTCAAGGTCAAACAACCAACAAGCCATGAAGCCAGGATTCAAGCACAAGCCATATTGCTCAGAGCCCACTCTCCATACACATCCTCATACAAACGCACAGCCAGATTTCAAGGATCCAAACCACAGGCATCCTAAAACTGCCTGACAGAACTCTAGCAAAATGCTTCCTCAGCAGTGACTCTGACCTCCAATGCCCGGTCTTCATTTCCCAGTACGAAAGCCTAACAATGTACCTTCGAGTTTTGTTTTTAAGAAAACTTCCTCAACTTACTACTTTCCCCTCCCTCTAAGAGTCCTAAGTCAACTGTTCTCTTCAGAGGGCATGCCTGTGTGCTGCAGTTCCTCAACGAGAAGGAAGCTTATTCACTTCATTCTCCTCACATGTTACTATAACAGAGCAGCCTTATAAAGCACTAAAAGCAGAAAACAGAAAAAACATAATATAGCAACAGCATTCTTGGAAACACATTACACTTCCATTGGGGGAATCTCTTCCACTGTTGCACATTTTATGTGGCTGCCATGTTGCCAAAAATCACATTACTCATTTTAGATAAAGAAATCAACAACCAAATATGAAGTATTCATCAGATGGAGGAAGACCCTGAGGGTGTGGGGGTGTGGGCATCTATATTTGCCCTATTCTTCACCTGTCAGGTTGCCAAGATACAGAAAGTAGGTTAAGGTTTATCCTCTCATTTCATTTTTGACAGCTTTAATAAGAAAACAAAATATTCCTGGGGTACCTGGTTGGCTCAGTGGGTTGAGCCTCTGCCTTCAGCTCAGGTCGTGATCCCAGGGTCCTGGGATCGAGCCCCGCATCGGGCTCTCCGCTCAGGGGGGAGCCTGCTTCCCCTTCTCTCTCTGCCTTCTTCTCTGCCTACTTGTGATCTCACTCTCTATCAAATAAATAAAATCTTAAAAAAATAAAACAAAACAAAATATTCCTTAATGCCCACAGTAGTTTCCTAGAGCTGCTGTAACAGAGCACCACCAACACGGGGTGGCCTATGCAACAGAAGGTTATTGTCTCATGGTTCTGGAGGCTCCAAGTCCCAGGTCAAGGTGATGGCAGGGTTGGTGCCTTCTGAGGGCCCTGAAAGACCATCTGTTCCATGACTCTCTCCTAGCTTCCGATAGCCTCAGGCTTTTCTTGGCTTCTGGATGCCGTTCTCCCCATGTCTTCACATTGCCTTCCCTCTGTGCATGCCTCCCTTATGTCCAAATTTCCCTCTTTTTATAAGGACTCAGTCATACTGGATTAGGACTCACCTTAATGACCTCATCTTAACTTGGACATCTGCAAAGACCATATTCTCAATTAAGGTCACATTCACAGGCACCTGGGGTTAGGACTTCAGTATCTTTTGTAGGGACACAATGCAACCCATTACAATGCTTAATAGGGAGTATGTCTTAGATCACCTCTTTCAATAAGGAAAGATTTTCTAGTTCTCGTGTGAAGATTAAATAGTAATAAAAACAGATCCCTGCTCTGAATATAACAATTTTTAAATGCTATATAATAACATGTTAGGGTTTTATTTTTACCTTTTACCTTTACCAGTTCTGATACAACTACATATACCTTTCTGCCAATTTCATTTTGTGATGTGAATTTTGTTTACAGAAGATCCACTTAAAATGATATATAGCTTAGTCCTTTATCTACTCCCAGGAAAAAAGATCCAGTTTAGACAAAAAGCCCAAAATACTGACCCAGCACTACAATAATCTTCAATATTGTTCATAAATAAGTATCCATTCACACATACCCAAGAGCTTCCACACCTACTGTTCACTCTCCAGGGACACTTTCTTTCTCTCCATCCATTAGCCAGATGGCTTGCTCCTTACTTCACTCAGGTTTCTATTCCAATGCTAACTCATCTGAAAGGCTGTCCCCAACCATTGCTCCATCCTCCTCACTCCCAACACTCTTACCCCCTTCAACTGACTTTTTCTTCTTAATATTCGGTGTATATTAATTTTTTCTTTGTGTAATGGTTTCCTCCCATCAGAACATAAACTTCACTGTAACAGGGACTTTTAATTCATTTCTCTGTCCCCAGAGCCTAATATAAAGACACTTGATAACTTTTAGTCCAATTTGTTCAATGAATCAAGTTCCAAAAATCCCACACACAATTCATTGTATTTGATTATAATCTTCCTACTTGAAACTGATACAAATGTTGCTTACCTCCCTCACAATCAATTCTTCATGGAATAAGTCTACAAACATATACTTTGTGTGTCTGTGTGTGTGCACATATAAAATTATCTTAATAGCAGAGGTCAAATGAAACTTTAAATTATAAGATGCTTTAGCTGCCAACTAAAGATCACAGTAATAGGACTCCCTAATACCTATTTCATAACCTCACATAACCTCACAAATTAATAAGGCATGTAAACCATTATAAACATTTCTGTTGATGGCTCACATCCAACAATCCAAAAGGAAGTAATTTTAAACATTAAGCTATATTGTTCATTCTTAACTATTACTACTACTGTAGTTAGTTCATACTACTACTGTAGTTAGTTCATACTAACTACAGCCTTAAAAAATAGAACATTCTAAAGCTAGAGCCCTGAATCTAAAAAGAACCACTGAAGAATATTTTTACACAGTAATTCAAAATTCTATGTATCATCTTAGCTTAGGTGAACACAGTATAAGGGTATTTTGTATGCAAATAAAAAAATCAAAATTCCTTCAAATAGCTTTATTTAAAGCCAAATACCAATTTCACCTATAGAATGGGGCAAAACAACTCAAAAAACACTATCCAAAATTATCTGCAATTAGAAACTATAAAATTGTCAGACTCACATTCTTAGAAGACACATACCTAAAAAATGGTCCAAAACTTCACTTTCTAAAAAGAGAAGTTAAGGCACCTGGGTCTGCCGTGGGCTCAGATCATGATCCCAGGGTCCTGGGATGGAGCCCCTGCATCAGGCTCTCTGCTCAGTGGAGAGTCTGCTTCTCCCTCTTCCTCTGCCCCCACTCCCAACTTGTGCACTCGTGCATGCTCTCTCTAATAAATGAGATCTTCTAAAAAAAACTAAAAATAAAAAATAAAATTAAAAATTAAAAAGGGGGGCACCTGGGTGGCTCAGTCATTAAGCATCTGCCTTTGGCTCAGGTCATGATCCCAGGGTCCTGGGATGGAGCCCCGAATTGGGCTCCCTGCTCAAGGGGAAGCCTGCTTCTCCCTCTCCCACCTCCCCTGCTTGTGTTCCCTCTCTCGCTGTCTCTCTCTCTCTCACTGTCAAATGAATACATAAAATCTTTAAAAATACTACCAATAATAATAACAAAGAGAGAAGTTAATAAGTAACCCCTTTTCATTAAAGACCATTTCATGAGATATACCGGCAACAAAGAGAAACACTACACATGGCGTGCCATAAGCAACCATGCTTACTGGACATAAAAACTGCTAATTTCCGGGGCGCCTGGGTGGCTCAGTGGGTTAGGCCGCTGCCTTCGGCTTGGGTCATGATCCCGAGTCGGGCTCTCTGCTCAGCGGGAAGCCTGCTTCCCTTCCTCTCTCTCTGCCTGCCTCTCTGCCTACTTGTGATCTCTCTCTGTCAAATAAATAAATAAAAATCTTTAAAAAAAAAAAAAAAACTGCTAATTTCCTTTCCTTCCCTCTCTTTGTGCCTTTTCCCTCTTCTTCCCTATCTTTTTTTCCACTGAATCACAAACCTATGAAATACACCTTATCACTGGTCTTCCCTGGAAACTTTTCTAAAGCAGTTACTGCCATGTATTTATAGGAACTGTGCTCAGCCCAGTCCCATCAGGTGGGTTTGAGATGCCCTGCAGTCTCGAGGGGGGTGAGCTGGCAGTGGATTTTATGGAGTTGTAAGAGCGTCAGGCACATTTTCCAGGCCCTTTTCATCAGCCAGGCCAATTGCTCTCTGAGCCGCATTAAGCACCAGTTTAATCCAATACTCGTGAAAGGAATTAGAACGGGAGGGATCTACTCTCTCCTGGTGTACTGGGCTGCAGCGGGAGGAGCCAGCTCCGCAGCCACCTGAGTTAAGGAAGTGAGGCGGTGACCTCTGAAGAGGCGGTCTTCACAGAAGACCAACCACCAAGACTCCCAGGGACTCGCTTGCATGCTTCCAGTTAGTGGATCACCATACAAAGTGGGGAAATTCCAGCATACAGGGACACTCAGGCTTTGTAGTAAGCTGCTACACTTCAGAGGCATTCGCTTCCAAGAGCGCATTTGGGCAGTCCATCTGGGGAGGACGAACAAACCTCTCCTAACCCAGAACAGAAAAAGCATCTAGGAACTGCACGAGGCATTTCTGGCCAGGATAGTTTCTAAACAGGTTTCTTAGAGGTTTTCTACAATGTTTAAGTGACTTTAAATAAAAGTGTCATGTTCAGAATGTGGCCTGTAGGAACAGATTCCATTTGGAAGCAACTGACATACAGAGTGCAGTAAGAATCTGGGAATAGTAGGCAGTTGACTTTATAGACACACACTTTCCGTAAGAGCCTTTTACGTTAAAGGTTCTCAAGTGCTTTCAATCATTCATTGATTCCATTCTCCCAACAGCCCTGGAAAATCACTGGGTAAAATTTAGCTTCCTAATTTCAAACATGTCCAGGTTCCAAGAGGCAACCAAAATGATTTCACGTCACCCGTGGTTTTTTTTTTTAAATAAAGATTTTTATTTATTTATTTGACAGAGAGAGATCACAAGTAGGCAGAGAGGCAGGCAGAGAGAGAGGAAGGGAAGCAGGCTCCCTGCTGAGCAGAGAGCCCCTGCGGGGCTCGATCCCAGGACCCCGAGATCATGACCTGAGCGGAAGGCAGAGGCTTAACCCACTGAGCCACCCAGGCGCCCCTCACGTTCCTTGTTGTTAAGAAGAAATATAGCATGGAGCACCTGGGTGGCTCAGTCGTTAAGCGTCTGCCTTCGGCTCAGGTCATGATCCCAAGGTCTTGGGACTGAGCCCACACTGGGCTCCCTGCTCATCAGGGAACTGCTTCTCCTTCTCCCACGACCCCTGCTTGTGTTCCTGCTCTCACTATCTCTCTCTCTCTCTCTCTCTCTCTGTCAAATAAATAAATAAAATCTTAAAAAAAAAAAGAAGAAGAAGAAGAAGAAGAAGAAGAAGAAGAAATACAGCATGGAGACAATGTAGCAGAGTGGTTACGAATTCAAACTCCAGGTGCAGACGGCTTGAATGCTAATTCAGAAACTTAACTAGCTCTTTGATGTAGGTGGAAGTCAACCGACCTGCCTTGAAGATGGGAACAACATCTCAGGGTGAAGTTGTGAAGAGCTGATAGGAGTGACGGACTGCAAGCGCCTGGCACACAGCCGGTACTCCCACTGACCTCTCCTTGTGGCATCAGCAGCACCACTGCCACCATCGCCAGTGCAGGAAGGGTTAAGAGCTCAAGTTCTGAGTCAGACTTGGCTTTGAGCTCAGCTTACACAACTGATCCCAATCATCTATAAAATGAGTAGGGCATACTATCTAGGAAAAACAAATAACCCAGTATCTTCAACCAATAAAGAGCACATCAGAGAAAGAGAACCTATGATTTTGAAAATACACATGGCTACCAACAGCAATGTACAGCTCATATTTGTATTCTGACCCAAGCTATTAAAAAATATGTAATTTATCACTTTCACTTATGAAACAGCTGGCAATGTTAATATCGACTGAATATTTTATAATATTAAGGAATTACTATTAAAATCTGAGTAAGATAATAGGATTTTGGTTATGTTATATGAAAACTTCTTATCTTCTTAAGCCATACCAGTCACTAGCCACATGTGGCTTTTTAAGTTATTTAAAAGTAAAATTTTAGTTCCTCAGTCTTAACAACCCACATGCCAAGTATTCAATAGCTTCATGTGGTCAGTGGCTATAGAGAGCAAATTTATTTCTGCCATCACAGAAAATTCTGTTGGACAGCACTAGGCTAGCAAAACATATCTTCTGAAATATTTGTGGATAAAATGATATGATGACTAAGAAGGTAGAGAAATGAATGAAGGTGTGAATGAAGTAAAACTGGTTTATGGCTGTTGCAGGGAGATGGATACATGGTGGGGGGGGTTCATTAAAGTGTTTGGTCTGAGTCAATATGGCTTGGTTATAGATCCCCATTATTCAAACACTAATCTAGATGTTACTGTGAAGGTAGCTGTTAGCCATGATTAAAGTCTACCATCAGTTTAAGAAAGAAATGATCCTAGATAATCTGCATGGATCTGATTCCATGAATTATAAGGCCTCAAGAGTAGAGCTGAGGATTCCTGTAAGAAGAAGTTCTACCTGTGGAGAGCACTTCAGCTAACGTCTAAGAGATCCAGCCTGCCCTTTTGGACCACCTACTCTGCAGATTTCAGACTTCCCTAGCTAGCCCCCATGATAGCCAAAGTTAATTCCCTGCATCAAACTCTTCGTATGCATACCCTACTAGTTCTGTTTCTCTGGCAAACCCTAACTGATACAGTCTACTTCTGCAGTACTTGCTTTTATCTATACTACCTCACACAGCCATTGTGAAATAACAACTGGCAATATCTTGACACCATGCCCACCACCTAAGTCTTCATAAATGGTAACTATTCAAATAGTATTTATTCATTTATATCAACATAATCTTATTTTGTCCAAATCTATAGTCCCTGAGACATGGAATACTCAAATACTTGCATGCTCTAACAACCTGCTTTACTATTTTCATTTCAACCTCACTTTATCTGGCTCACAGGACAAGTGGCTCCTTTTGGGGCATGGGTGGAAAGGGTCACTGCTCTCCATGTCCAGAATGGCCCTCAAGCACGGGTTCTTGAATTAAATGGAATCAAACCTAATTGCAATGAATGACACGTACACAAAATATCCACAGCTAAGGAAAAAGTTTTGTGCCATTAAATTTACATCTTATTTACAAAAGTGAAAGATTTTAACAGCCTAAAAACCCAACAACAGAGAACTGATTATACATAACTGGGTATATTTAGCTAATAGAAATCATGTAGCTATTATACTTAAAGCACATTAAGTGAGACTTGGAAATTCTCAACACAATGTGAATTTTTTAAAAGTAAGCAATATATACAATAAACACAGTAAGATCTCATCTTAAAAAAAAAAAAGAATACTATACTAGAAGGAAATACACAGAATGTTAACCATGGTTATCCCTGGGTACTGAGACTCTACGATTTTTTTCTGTATTACAGCACGATTTATATACAGATCTAAAGAATACAGTTTAATGAATTTGACAAACATACCCATGTAACCACAGCCCAATAAAAAAGAGAACATCTCCATCATCCCAGGAAGTTCCTTAGAGCCCCTATATAGTCAATTAGTACACACACATCACAGGCAACCTAGGATGATTTTTATTTTCTTGTTAGACCCTTCTATATCTATGAGCAGTTCTGATGTTTTATTTTTTAATTTTAAAGAGTTAGGATGGTATACAGTTCTTTGATTTCAAAGATAGGGACAAGGGCGATCAATTCATTTGCCCAGAAATGGGGTACATTACTAAGACATACTAGGAAAAAGACCATTAGCCACAACACACCACAATTACTTTTGCTTTCTCTTTCCAAGAGTTCTAGTGCTTTTAATATCCAGTGCTTTTAAATGACATATATATGTCATTTATTCACACATATATACTGAGGTGTGGTATTTTCAAACATTTGATAGAAAAGATCCTTTGAAGTTAAATAAATTGTATACTTTTACCTAACAAAAGAAACCAAACAAGAAAGAATTTTAAAAATGCCTAAAGGTTAATAAACAGAAACTGAAGGAAGTCAAGCTAAGAATAGGTACTTCACTCTGGTTCTCATGAAAAATGTTAGTCCCAGAGGTTCATAAGCAGAAACAAGGCAGCCATATAACCATACAGCAGAAATGCTACTCTTTTTTTTCTTTTTAAGATTTTATTTATTTATTTGACAGAGATAGAGATCACAAGTAGGCAGAGAGGCAGGCAGAGAGAGGAGGAAGCAGGCTCCCTGCTGAGCCCCAGGACCCTGAGATCATGACCTGAGCTGAAGGCAGAGGCTTAACCCACCGAGCCACCCAGGCACCCCCAGAAATGCTACTCTTGACGCTTTTTTATGTCACTGTGTTATTTCACAGCCATAACTGAAGATAAACAAAAACAAATTTTAGTGAAACAAATCTGCAAATCCTCATTTACCTGTTCTATCAGTCAATACAAGTTTTAGCACAGAAATCCCAAGACTTCTCAGGCTACCACTCTGAGAGGAAGGTTACATCTGTATGAATTCTTAAATACCCAGTATTCTTTATAGCTTTCTAAACATCAAGGTGGAAGATCTGAGGGTGGATACCCAATATTTGTCTTTTTGACAGTTATCATCCAAGTAACCAGCTGTTTATCTGATCCTAACTCCAAATGAAAGTTGGACATAAAACCAGTAAACACAGATAGAAGCACTAAGATCTACGCATAGTTCTGAGGAAACACTAAGTAAACAGCAAAGCAAATGAAAGCTACAAGTAGAACTATCTAACCACATAAGTGGGTAGATGTGGTTATCATCTAACCACAAAAGTGGGCTGGAATAACCAAAGGATCATTAGACACATACGCACGCACACACACACCCATTTTCAGTGTGAGCCTTTAAGTAAGGAGTCCACAAGGTCAAAACTGTGTTTGTTTTGACACAGTTTAGATAGTAACACTAAAGTGTTACTTGCCTGTTCAACTGTGTTGAAATCTGCACTGATGGAGGAAATACAGCGGTGAGGAAAAGGATGAGGAATATACAGAAGGAATCAACTGAATTTTTAAAAACTGAGGAACACTCTGGCAATTCCCCCGGCAATGCAGATAATTCTTATCTGCTTATTAAAATGCAGAATTTAGGGGCGCCTGGGTGGCTCAGTGGGTTAAGCCTCTGCTT
The DNA here is from genome assembly GCF_002288905.1 of Enhydra lutris kenyoni. Lineage (NCBI taxonomy): Eukaryota > Metazoa > Chordata > Mammalia > Carnivora > Mustelidae > Enhydra > Enhydra lutris. The sequence goes on from NW_019154103.1 coordinate 34,364,789, forward strand.
TTGGCTCAGGTCATGATCCCAGGGTCCTGGGATCGAGCCCCACATCGGGCTCCCTACTCAGCAGGGAGCCTGCTTTCCCCTCTCTCTCTGCCTGCCTTTCTGCCTACTTGTGATCTCTGTCAAATAAATAAATATTAAAAAAAAATTTTTTTAAATGCAAAATTTAGGCAAGTACTGACATTTGTTACAGATTTTTCTCTCCTTTACCAAGAGAGAGAGATCACAAGTAGGCAGAGCAGCACACAGAGAGAGAATGAGGGGGAAGCAGGCTCCCTGCTGAGCAGAGATCCCGATGCAGGACTCGATCCCAGGACTCTGGGATCATGACCTGAGCTGAAGGCAGAGGCTTAACCCACTGAGCCACCCAGGCGCCCTTCATGAAGCTTTTAATTATCATTTTTTAAGTAGGTGCTCTTCTTCCTTTTTGCACCGAAGTTTTGGGCATCCATTTAGAACATAACTGACTCCTGTGGAATAGAGTAAGCAATAGAGAGACTAAACTAGTTGCAATTTAGAGAGAAGCCTAAGTCTAAGAAGCAGAGCAGCCTCAGGCTCTATCTCAAATCAGAGTGGAGCACAGCCAAGGGCAGCCTCTGCTTCCCGCCCCCCAGGATAACAAGCTAGTCACCCAGCTTGACCTAGCCACCCAGCCATAGGTGTCCCCCCTCAAATCCACCAAAACACCCAACCTAATTCTTGCTGCCAGATGCAGCTTCCCAGTGCCCTCAACGTGCCAGTCCTCTGACAAACACCCTGAAGGGCTCCCCAGGACTTAACAGCTCTGCTCTGTTTAGGCTGGTATTTGAGGTCCTCTATTACTATGGCTCAACTTACCGCCCACTTTTATCTCCCATTATGCCCTATTTCCAACAAACTGCAATATTTAGTATAAGCTAACACATGCCCCTCCTTACCACCTTTACTCATGTCCTTCCACCCACATAAACTGCCATCCTCACTCTAGTCTCTGCCCGTTGAGATGCTCACCCGTCCTTCATGGTTTTCCTCCAGGCACCTCCTTCATGAAACCCTCCAAGCAATATGCCACCTCTGTCTGTTTATCACACTGTGCCTGTATGAGAATCATCACCCTACTGTCACCTCCAAACCCTTGGCTTTCATGTTTTATTTATCTCTCTTTAGATCTCTAATAACATAGACAGCCCTCTCAAATTGTTTTAAAAATCATTTTCAGATATGACCAAAAATAATATACCTAAATCCTACTATATGGGAAGCCGTTTTGTTAGGAAAATATGACTTAAACACACAGTAGATCTGGATGTTTCCTGGCTGCAGACAAAAACTAAAGCTTCTGGGAAGTCCCATGAGTCACCCTGCCCGGCAAGTAGGAAGTCAGCTAGAGGAGGCAGGTGTGTGTATGGAGGTGGGGGGCCGAGTTCAAGGCAGATCTGCAAAGTGAGACAGTCTGTGATGAGTGATGGAACAGGATACTAATGAAGCATTCAGGTTGGAGAGAGAAAATCTACCTCAACACTGAGCTCCCAAACATCTACTAGAGATTGCATCTGTCCACGCGGAATCACACATTCGCAAATCAAAAATGTGTTTCAAGGTATTCCCCAGACAAGCTCTTTATTCCCTGTACATAACTGTGTTTGAGCCTCACCTCATTCAATAACATTCCTAAGCCCAACATTCATACCACACGCCAGGCTCGACAATGACAATTTATAAATGAGGATGTGACTAAATAGGGTCCAAACCCACATAAATAACTGTAGTTGGGTGTAATGTGGGTGGTGGGGAGACGGAGAGAGCATGCAGAAGATTCTGGGAAGTAACTGGAAGCCTACAGGAGAACAGAAGAGCTTGTCTCATGGACCCCAACAGAGAAGAAAGTTTCAGGAAAGCAGGAGTGGCAACAATTTCCAATGGCATTGCAGAGCACCAGTCTGGCATGTGGAGGTCTTTAATGGTATACAGAGGGAACAGGTTTGGGAAATTGGCAGGTGTGCGAGTGAGACTGAAGAGAGCTGAAGAATGCTAAAGTTTGGCTAACAGGAAAAGAAGGGAGTAATGACATCATTTTATAGGGATGCACAGTCAAGAAAGTACTTGGAGGGGGGTTTGTTGTTTGTTTTTTAAAGGATAGGAGAGACCTGGCAAAGCCCTGGTATAGGAAGATGGGGCTTGGATAACCAGCTGGGGAGAAGAACCTTAGAAAGGAACAAGACACTCATCGGAGATGAGGGAGGACCGCACCTGGGTGCAGCAGGTGTGTGAAGACAGAGGGGATGGAAGCACAGGGAGTTTCTGCAGACTGACTCCAGGCTCTCCTGGGAGAGGAGGGGTCCTGTGTTGAGGCTGGCAGGGTGGGACGAACAGGCCGGGGCGGGGAAGGTCGGTCACAGCACTGTGGGGGAAAAGGGAGAGTTACAGAAAAGTGAAAGGACTGCCATGAGGAGACAAGTTTTTAAATGAGATTGGAAAAGTACGCTGCCATCTGTTAGAAGTCATGCCTTTCTCTAGCGGCACCGGGCAGGAGTAGCAGAGAATGTAAACAGTTTCATAGGTGGTATTAGAGTTGGCCACTCCGGGTGTGGCAGGAAAAAAGAAAATGGAAGACACTGGAGAAAATGTTCAGGACAGGACTGGTCATAAGATTCAAAGTTCAATGGGAAAAGAAATAAAGCGTAGAAGTTAACAGGGGAGAATAATGGGTAAGCAGAGAGGCTGACTAAATGAAAATGAACTGGAGAAAAGACAGGAGACTCCAGTCAAGGAGGGATTTGGGAGTTAAAGTTTTTGCAAAGTAGACAAGTTTCAGGTAATGACAAGGTCCAGGGTTTAGCCTCATCTGTGGGCTGCTATAAAGAATAATGGTCAAGGTCATGGGGTCGAGGCAGCAATGTGAGGGATGGAAGGAAGCTTGTTAGAGAGCAGTGCTCTCCAAGAGAACTTCTGCAGCGAAGGAAATAGTCTTGTCTGTGGGGTCTAATATGGAAGTCCCTAGCCATATGTGACTATGGACCACTTAAAATGTCCCAAGTATGACTGAAAAAGTGAGTTTTTATTTACTTCTAGTTAATTAAACTTAGATAAGCACACATAACTAGAAGCTGCCATACTAAATAATGTAGATATAGGGCAATGGTTCCTAACTTTGCTCAATGGAATCTCCTGGACAGATTTAAAACGTACAGCTACCTGGGCCCCACTTCCCAGAGACTGATTTAATTAGTTGGGCATGTGTCCTAGGCATCAGTATTTTTTAAAATTCCCAGGTACGGTCAAGTTTGAGAACCACTGGTATAATGGCTAAGAACAAGGATTCTGGAGCCTGATTATCTGAGTTCAAAACCCAGATCTGCTGATTTTAACTTCTGTGACTTTGAGCAAACAATCTCCTCTGTAAAATGGGGATAATGACCTATCTACCTCACAGGGCTCTTCTGAAGATTAACATATAGAAAAGTGCTTTATAATAGTGGCTGGCACATACGAGTTCCTTAAATGTTAGTCGTCATTATTCTGAATAGATTTTGGAGTTAAAAAGGCTGACAGCTATGGGGGAAAACAGTGGATGGGAACTGCAGAAGGCCTAAAACTGTAGTGAGGAGGTACTTGGAAGTGAGGAATTGATAGAGTAGAGGGTAAGGAAAAAGTAAGAGAAAACAATAAAGGGAAGACAAACTGGAAGGGGCAGTAATAAGGCAAGGATACGTAGACACTATCCACTGGCAAACTGATATATTACAAATGGGCAGAAAGAATGTAAGAAGAGATGTACCAGGAGAAAGCCAAATTTTAGTTAGGGAAGAACATGGGGGGGAAAAACCATTTAATTCAATTTGACAAAATCCTACCTCTTTGTCTAAAATGTTAACATAAGCTACTTATCAGTCTAGTAATGTTTTCATATTTTCCCCCCGCCACAGAGTTCACCATTTATGAAAAACATCCAAGAGTGACTTCTGATAGTGAAAATACTATTTTCTAATTGGGATTCTTAAAGAAACAGCCACCTCTGCAGAAAATTAACTTGATCCCGCTCAAACCTGGCTTCATCAAAGTTCAAGTCTTTGCAAACCATAAATATGTCAAGATTGTATTAGCAAACCTGTTTTATTTGCCCTTTTAACTGTCTTTTTAAGTCTCAGGGAACACTAGTGCCGTTCATAAACATAGTATATTACCTTTGGGTAAGAAAAGTGACTATTAAGTATAACTAGAAAAGTGTTCTAGACAGAAATGTCTTAGGTTGTGGATTTTTTTTTACCTGAATTTCACATAAAGTGATAATTTCACATAAATTTAATGGACATAGATTTTTTGTCATATTCCAAGGTCACTATCAGGCTAATCAGTTTGCAAAAAAAAATTAGTAATAAAGTATTCAGTTAGTGGCAACTAGGAAGAGAAGTTACCAGAAGCTCAAAGCTATTTCAAAGATAGTTTCCATGCAACTCAAGTAGCAGAACTTAAGGAATACTGTGCATGTAGATTAAGTGTTCCTGATTAATCCACTACATTTATCTTTTTACTTGAAAAAAAACTGAGTGTGAGGTTTCTTTACAGACTAGTTATTCTGCATGAGAAAAACAAACACCTACCACCTCTTTCCTAGCAACATGTTTCACACTTGAAAATGACATTTCGCGTGCTTTGGGAATGTTAAGTGTGTTTATCTATCAGCACAAGTGCAGTTTCACAGTTGAAACACAATTTCCAACACAATGAAGTTCATTTCTGGCTCCTTACCGGTAGCCAGTTTGAGAGCACTGACAACGTAAAAACAGAAACACTCTTCCAAAACCTCTCTAAAACGACTACAAGCTCTGCAGAAACTGCCTTTTCCAAGAGACTACCATGCATGGAGAATTCCACTCCTTCAGCGGTTCTCCCTTAACTGCCTGTTAGAGGTGGCTCGTCTCAGAGCCATACTAGGAGATCTTGGAGCTAAAAACAAAAGCATAACCAATACACATTCTATTTGCTTTAATTCCATCAGAAAGCAATCCTTATTTTTCTTCTTTTCTTAAGTTAGAGTTCTACTTAGTTTTAGGGACCTAAAGTACCATGGTCAGCCAGTCAAACTCAAGTTGTCAAGTTTATTGTGGTCAGGGGATTCATGATGTTTTGGCCTCTTCCACCTCACAGCGGGCCCAATAAATCCATGGACCAACCTCAGAGTTATTTTGCAGTTTCTCAATGCAATACTGGAGTAGAGATTCTTGACCACTGGGAGAATGACCACAGTGGCTCCCTGACCATGGAATATGGGCCATTATGATAAGAATATCCATGTGAAAGACCCTGAACTTCCCTACCAGGACAGCAAATTAAAAGAAATGCCACATTCATGGGAAATCTGTAGAGATTATTACCACTTGAAATTTTTAAGGTCAGATAGTTCCTATCACATTCCTGTTTAATTCACCTTTTTGGTCTGGGCAGAAAGCAGGTAGATTTTGGAACATGGCCATGGGTTACCAGAAATCCATCCAGGCAGTGACTCCAACATGGCTGATTTACCAAATTAAGTACCTTTTCTGGAGCACATTTAGCCTCTGACACCTAATATGATGCTACTAATCTGGAAAACATTTTACCAACACAGAACATAAGAAGCCACTTGTTTTATTTGGCAAGGTCAAGAACCTGCTTTCACATTCTTGCCTGAGGGCTGTAACAACTCTCTTCTCAGGTACAATCTAGTCTGCTGAGAAGTTGCTGGTCTTCACATCCGACAGACCATCACAATGGCCCCCTGCATTGGTTACACCATGCTGACGGGACCTGATAAACAGGAAGTAGCAAAACCTTCACATGTCTTAGTGAGATGCAGTCAAGCTTGATGATGAAAAACAAAACCAAGAAGACTGAAACACTGCAGCCTCAGTAAAGTTTCTGGGAATCCAGTGATCTGGAACATGTTAGAATATCCCCTCCAAAGTGAAATGCAAGTTGTTGAACCCTGAACTCCTTACCACTAAAGAGACACATGCTTCATGGGCCCTTTTTTTTTTTTTTTTTTTTTTTTTTTTTTTTTCGCATTTTAAAGACAACTCATACCACATTTAACATGCTGCTAACTCCTTTACTATGTAAGCTGTAAGCCCACTAGTGTTGAGCAGGGCCCAGAGCAAGAGATGGCTCTGCAGCACGTATGGTCTGCAGCACAAACTGCTAGGCCACTTGGGTCTTATGATGTAGTGGATCCAAGTCTTTGAGTCCAATAGGTTCCAGAGAACCACAGCCCAAGATTCTCAGGTTCTGGAACAAAGCAGATAGCTGTCATTTTAAGAAATGACTCCTGGACTGCCAGTAGGCCTTGGCAGGGCCTGATTAAAGGTTATTAGAGTAACCATATGACCTGAGCTGCCCATGGCACTCTGAATGTTATCTGACCTCCCAGGTCATAAGGCTGGACACATGTGGAAGCAATCTACCATTAAAAGACAATGATATGAAAAAGATCAGATTCAAGCATGTCTAGAAGGCACAAGAAGTTGCATGAGCAGATGGCCCAGAGACCCCTAATACCTACTCCTCCTGTATTACCACACCTGTAACTTCATAGAGAGTTCCTTAGGACCAGCTGACTGAGAAGGGAAACTTGGGCCTGGGTTAGAGACAGTTTGCACGTTATCTGTACACCAAGCAAAGGTGGACGGCTACAGGCTGACATCCCCAATAAAGAGTGTCCCTGAAATACTTCATGAAGGAAATCATCCCAACCGATAGAACTGTGACCAGTACATGTGCCTGTCCACTCCATCTATACTGAGAAATGGCCAGAATTATGGATCTATATGGAGTCATGGCCAAAGGTTAATGCTTAACCTGAGCAGTCAAGGTCTTGATGGAAAAAAAAAAAAGTATTTGGAAGAAAGGGTACAAGAGGACCCAGGAAAGGTACATATGGACAGAGAGAATGAGCATAGTGTATGAAAAATATTTTTGTTCCATGAGAACGTGCACTAAAGGCCTTCCAATGCTGAAGGGCCTCTCCTTCAGGTAAACAAAATTATCAATCTAGATGTATGCCCCTGTCACCAGCCACCCCAGTGCTTCCTCAATAGACTTCCAGTAAAGTGACCGTGGTGACAGCAGCAGAGGCTACTTAATGGATTTAACAACACAGACTCTCACAAAGGCTAAGCGGCTCCTGTCAAGAATGAGTACCTAAAATGCCAAGAGCAGAAACCAGTCTTCAGTGTCCAAGACAGCAACACTCCCCTTGCCGGCTCAACCAGCCACTTGGGCAGATGGATTAGTCTGGACCCTTTCCATCAAGGAGTGATCTGTCCTCACTGCATATATCCCACTTACACAAATACACATGCATGCGTGGACACACACATACACACAAATCCACGCCATTCCTCTTTCTTCACTTTTCCTTCCTCCATCCCTTTCAAAAAGGATTGACCATAGTGGTTAACTTTACAGTTTAGTTTCTAGATTAGAGAATATTCCTATGGAATTGTGAATAAATTAGAAAAGATAATTTCACCCAGAGACAAATACAGTGACTGTTACCCAGCAAGTAAGTTCTTAATCAGAGATCCTGATGTGAGTCCATGGTTAATCATTAGAACTAAAATGCCCTTGCAATTACATGAGGGAAAAAAAAGAGAAAGTCACCCAACAGAACAGTAAGATTTTAAAAGACTGATAATACCAAGCGTTGGCAAGGATGTGAAGCAATTGGAATTCTCATATATTGCTAACTGGAGAGTAAACTGGTATATCCACTTTGGACAACTATTTGGCATTACCTTCTAAAGCTAAACACACATGTGCCCTATGATGCAGTAATTCCTAGCTGTACATGTAAGAGAAATGAGTACACGTGTCCCCAAAAGGCCTGCTCAGAATGCTGTGAGAAGGCTCAGAATAACTTTAATTATAATAGCTAAACATGGTCCATCACCAGCAGAATGGATAAACTGTTACTATATTCATACAATGGAACTCCACACAGAAACGGGAAAAAGGGAGGGGGAAAAAAAAACTTCTGCTGGGGGATGCCTGGGTGGCTCAGTTGGTTAAGCCACTGCCTTCAGGTCAGGTCATGATCCTGGGGTCCTGGGATCGAGTCCCACATCAGGCTCCTTGCTCGGCAGGGAGCCTGCTTCCTCCTCTCTCTCTGCCTCCCTCTCTGCCTGCTTGTGCGTACTCTTTCTCTGACAATAAATAAAAATCTTTAAAAAAAAAAATTTAAAAAAAAAAAAGAACTTCTGCTATAGAATTCCAAAGCATTATACTAAGCGAAAGAAGCCAGAAACAAAAGAATACGTGTTACATTGTTCTATTTATACAATGTCATAAATAGGCCAAATTAATGTATAGCGCTGAAGGTCAGAATAGTGGTTTCCCTTTTGGTGGGTGAATTGAGTGGAAAGGAGGTATTTTTGAAAAGAGACACGGGGAGCCTCCCGAGGGTACTGATAATATTCTGTATCTTGTTCTGGATAGTGTTTACATTATTTTATGTGTATGTAAAAATTCATCCAGCTATATATATGACAATTATGTGTTTTATGGTACATTATGTATCAGTAAAATTGTTTTCAAAAGATTCATTAATATGTATGTATTACTCAGGAGAGAATCCAGAGGTGTTTTGTTTTGGGGGCTTTTTGTTTTGTTGGTTCTCTAATGGGTCAATGATCCAATGTAAGTTAAAAAAAACCACCACCAACAACAAAAACAAAAAACAAACAAACAAAAAAAACAAAAAAGCACCAGATAAGTAATTCATCAAATTTTCAACTGAGTGCTTGCTCAGAGAAACTTCCATCTTCCTCTATAGCCAGAGGCTCCCAATAATCTAACAGAGCCAATTTCAAAAGTTTCCACTTCCTTATGCTCTCTCATCCTACTATGGCTGGAATAACTTAACAACTTTTTAATTTGAAACAACTTACTTCTTGCTTCAGTTTCAAGGAAAAATAGGAAAAATGTCTTTGAAAGCCTTGATGAATTTATTTTAAATGCCACATATCATATACTACCTCAAAGTTATCCTGAATGATTATGATACTGCACCTTCACTTTCCATCTTAACATATCATGTTTCAAATCTCACAATATCCATTTGAGCTCTATAATTACTTAAAAATTTTTTAAGTAATTACTTATAATTACTTAAAAATTATTTAAAAATCCACTTTTATCCAGACCAGAGAGCCAACAGAAATCCAATACATCTGTAAAAGTAATTACCAGAGAAAATAAGAGGATGTGATTCTTATAATTTTTTTTTTGTTGACATTTTTTTCTTCTTTGTTGATAAGTCAACCCATCATAGTAAACTAATTTGAATTCTTGGGCTTATTGGCAAACGTACACCAAATGGGCTAGTCTGCCATTGCACTAAGGATCCTGTTTTAGATTTATAAAACAAACAGACCATTAATTTTAAAAGTCTGACTTTTAACTGACACTGATCTCAGTTTGCCAACGTTGATGTCAACACTGCTTAGAACTGAACCTTCGGGGACAACAGATAAGTCTTCAACACTCAACTGAAGTTCCCTAAAGTAATCATTAACAATGGTCTTTACCCCATGCTTCAAAACATCACCCTCCTTAAGACAACTCATCCTTTTTAAAATAATAAATGTGGTAAAATGATACCAAGTCTGTAGGGCTTATCCCAAATCCGATCTAATGGCTTAGGAGGTTTTCTAAGAGCAGTAGCTAGCTTTATATGCATCTTTGTTTGATATTCCTACAGCCTAAAATTTTAAATATTAAGTTTACAGTTTAAAACTAAACTGTTACATGATATAACTGCATGCACATTCAGCCATTTCAATGAAAACTGCATGTTAATGTTTTCCCTTACTTCAGACATTCACTTCACACAGCCTAAGTAGTTTCAAGGGTATGCGCTTGTACATTTTCAAAGGGCAACTCTCAAAAAGTACTCAATGATGAAATTTACTTTTCAGAAAACAAATTCAGCATGGACTCCAGGAAAGGTAATAATGAACCTGTCCCAATATTTTTATAGACATTTATTCTATGTAGAACATTTACAGTGTTCACATTACATTTATGCTTCACTTCCAGTTTTACTGTATTGATCTGGAATTGCTAATACTTTTTAATTTTTTTACCACTAATACTGGCATTATTCCCAGTTCCCACAGGATTAATACCATGGTATGAGCACATTCTTACCAAAAGTGAGACAATCTGGGGCACCTGGGTGGCTCAGTCGTTAAGCATCTGCCTCCAGCTCAGGTCATGGTCCAAGGGTCCTGGAATCGAGCCCTGAAAGGGAGCCTGCTTCTCCCTCTCCCTGTCACTCCCCCTGGTCGTGCGCTCACTCAATTCCCCTCTCTCTCTCTGGCAAATAAATAAATAAAATCCTTAAAAAATAAATAAATAAAAGTAAGACAATCTGAGAAACTCAAAGCAGAGGTGGGGGGGCACCTTTTTCAAAAGCAAATAATATTAAAGGTGTGCAGCTTTTTCCCCCGAATTAATATGTCTGACAAGATGTATCCCATTTCTTTTTTTTTTTTTTTTTAAGATTTATTTATTTGAGAAGAACAGAGAGTTGCGGGGAGAGGGGGACAGAGGGAGAGAGAATCCTCCCAAGACCCTGAGATCATAACCTGAGCGGAAAGCAAGAGTAGGATGCTTAAGCAACTATGCCACCCAGATGCCCCTGTATCTGGTTTCATAAGGAGGCTTTCTCTCTAAATCCTGACTCTGAAAAAACACCTAAATATTCTCTCACCAGACTTTAAGTATTTTTTTGTACTAGTTAACTGCAGCAAATAAATTTATAATATTTCCCAATTCATAATTCCCATCTGTATCCAAGATTACAGTCTCTAAAATCTAGCTTCACTTCTTAAATTGAACATAAACTGTAAAATAAATATGCAATATATGTATATGAGGTAAAATGTAATTTAACACATATACATTTATATTCATATATTCATAGAACTTTTAGTACCTAATGTGAGCATACAGTACCACATGTTGAAGTAAAATAAATCCAAGATAAAGAATTAAGGTAGATATGCAGAAAAAAAAACAAAAAATATCTATTTCTTAATTGCAAAGAACCTTGTCTGTCTTCATTACCATATTTCCAGATAAAAACAGAGGATCTTAATAGGCCTGAATTGTGCAGAAGATTCACGAATTTAATGCTTCACTTTGGTCTTAAGTATTATCTTCCTCAAATACTGCAGAACATTCCTCAAATATTATAGGAAAAAATTTTCATGTACATGTTTTAATAAAGTATTTCTGATTGAATATCAACTTACCTAGATATTAAAGGTTAACTTGTTAAAAATACACATTTTTTTAATAGTTTTTGGTTTACAGAGAAGTTGCAGAGCTAAGAGTTCCCAAATCTGGCACCCGGTTTCCTCTACTGCTAAGATCTGACATTACTGTGTTATGTTATCGGTGAAGGGACAAGACTTAACAATTCAATTAACTGTGAATAAACCTCCACATTTTGTTAGGGTTTCACCAGTTCTTCCCTAACATCCAGGACCCTATGCAGAATACCATATTGCATTTAGTCAGTGCGAAATTTCCTTAGCCTTCTCTGGTCTCTGACAGTTTCTCAGACTTTCCTTCAGTTTCATGACCTTGACAGTTTTAAGAAGTACTGAGCTGAGGAATGTCCCTCAACTGGGACATAAAAAACGTAGGTGTTTTTCTCCTAAGGCTTTGATTTTGACATCATTTCCAAATGTTCAGCTGAATAATCGCTGATAGGACAAAGTACAAGGCAAACATTTTGGCCCTTATCTCCCCATTTATTCGACAACCAAAAAAGAAAGCATTATTCTGGGAAGAAGCAAACTACAAGTTTAAAATCTGGACTGCAGAGAAAGAACCTAACCGAGAGGAAACTAAGGCTGACCACGGCTCAGGGACAGATTCCAAGGGCCCTGGGAAGGACTGACCAAGAGGCAAGGAAGCATTTCAGTAAAGAGGGGGGCAAACTAATCGGCCTTATCTTCTGTCCCAGGATCACCCTGAGGCTAGAGCTTAAGTCCAGAAACCGGATCCATTAACGCGCCTTGCCACTTCCTACCATTCCCAACTCTGCTCCGTTCCTTTTATTCACTGTCGTGTATCTGCCGTTTTTCAACATTTGTCTCTCATCATTTTTATAAAGAGAAGAGTCACCAGTCAGGTCTCCATCGGAAACCTCATTACTGCCGTAAGTGAGTAACTGAGACAGTTGGATGGAGGCGCTGTGCACAGAGGTTCAGTCAGACAAACCAGCCAGTACAGCAGAGTCGCCTGGGGTCGGCAATGACGAAGCCGGTGAAAGAACAAGGGAGGCAGGCACTGCCAGAACCCCGAGAGAACAGCGAGGGGGAATGGGCCACCTGACCCAGGAGATTGGGGGAACAGACATCCCACCCCACAGAGTCTTCCCCTCCAAGCCTGCTGGTCCCTTCTGATAACCAGAGCACAAAAAAAGTTGATGTTGTTCGCATAGGTCAGCACCCCAGGGCACAGAGCTGGGTGGGCTGGGCAGGAAAACAGGTCTAGAGGAGAAAACGACTACAACAAGCAGGTCAGAAAGGGAAAAGCAAGCCAACCTCACACCTTTCCTATGGCTGTCTGCATTTTGATTTTGTGTCTTCTCCCCCTACTGACTGGGAACCCCTCAGAGGCAGGGACAGTGGTTTACAGAGAGAGACACACAGGTCCTGTGCACAAACCTCCTGGTAGGCACTTGAGGTCTTTACGAAAGAAGAGATGGAACAAGGCCCATCTCAGCTACTGGCTGGGCTGGGACTCGGGTCCCTCACAGTAGGACTCTGCCACAGGGAGAGCATGGCACACCTTTGACAGCACGAGACAGCTGCTCTCTGCCCTTCTTTTTTTATTTTTTTAAGATTTTATTTATTTATTTGACAGAGATCACAAGTAGGCAGAGAGGCAGGCAGAGAGAGAGGAAGGGAAGCAGGCTCCCCACCTGAGCAGGGAGCCCAATGCGGGGCTTGATCCCATGACCCTGGGATCATGACCCGAGCCGAAGGCAGAGGCCCCAACCCACTGAGCCGCCCAGGGGCCCCTGCCCTCTGCCCTTCTTAAAGTGAGGGCTGATCAGCCAGTACTTGCCCCACAGCCAAAGAGAGGCTCCAAGATCTCTTTCAACAGCCAGACTGATCCCTTAGCTCTGCTCCACACCATCTCCTCAACAGAAGACAGAGTTGGTGCACGTGCTCAAAGGCAAGAATCTAGGTTCTAACAAATAGGAATCTGACCCCTGGAATCATCCTGACCAATACCAGACAAGCTCCACAGCTGGATCTTGGATCTCCTCTTGATAGATGGAGAACAAAATAAAACTTCACGAATATTTCTCTTAATTTCCTCAAATAATTTCTCTTGCTTAAGACCCTGTAAAACCTCTGGTCTCTGAGACGTTTAATGAGGCACTAATACTTCTATGTTTCTATGAACACCTCATCTTCTTGTGTCTTCCCTCATCAGGTACCACTTACAAAAATCTCTTAAAGTCCACAGCACCATTCAGCCCTGTCCTCCCCTTCTTCTCCCACCTTGGTGCCTTGCCCTCTTTCTCTATGCAGTTTAGCACTCCACATTCCCCACCTGGCAGGGCTGCCTGGCCAGATCCTTCTAGGACACAGCCGCCTCCTCATTTCTTCAGACTTCCTTCCAGATCCGCACCACACCGGGCAACACAGTGAAGTGCTTAACAAATTCATGAACCGAACGTGCTGTGTACAGATGCCTTTGCACTTACTAACAACACCCATCCGTCTTTTCAGACATACAGTGAAAACTGGAAAGGCTGAAGAACCCCAAGAAGGACATTTATATTTCATTATGATTGCACTGAAGTCCCAAGGACTTGCTTTTACAAACCACAAACTGCCTGCTCCAAATAACACCAAATACCACCCACTCAGAATCAAACTTCACAGCAGTGTGGCAAGGAGCTATTTTGTTTATCTTACCAAGAACACAAAGCAGATGATTTAATATTGTTATTGACAAAAGGAGATGATCAACAATTGTATTTAGCCTATCAAAACAGGTTTGTACAGAGACTATCTGGGGGGAAATAGCTCATAAAGCTTACGGTACAAAAATAATTCAAAGGCAACAAAGAAATAATCTTTTTCATAGCATTTAAGCCCTTTGTTAATCTGATTACTACTCAATGTTACTTTTGAAGGTAGGAGATACATACTTTGGAAACAGACTGGTCTTTTCATATCAAGTCTCCAAACCTGAGCCATCTCTCTGCCTCTGCTTGTCATTCCTTCCACAGCACAGTTGAGGCTACTTCCTGCCCGCTCCCCTCCTATCTGCCCACCTGTTGTCCCCACTCCTCTATCACCAGCTTATCTCCACTGACATTTTCTTTCTTTCCAGCCTATTAGATACACAGTGTGTACACACACACACACACACACACACACACACCCTTGTTACTCAAGTCCCTAAAAAAACAGGCAGTAAAAAAACCTCCCTGGCCCTACCCAAGTCCCTCCAGCTCCTGCCCATTGTTTTGCTTCCCACTAGAAAGAGACTGTTGTGTTCTGGCCTCCTTCATCTCTAACTCTTGACCCCTCCTTTTCTTGAGCCAAGGCCTTTTCGTGAGCCATTCTATAGCACCTGCTCTCACAAAGGACACCCATTTCTTACAGAGGCAAAATCCACTGAGTTCATTTCAGCACGTCTTGCTGGAATTCCCTGCCACATTTCCTGCGGTGCACCTTCCCTTCCATGACTAATACAGCATTACTCTTGCTCTCCTGCTTCTTCTGAAGCTCCCTGACTATTCCCGCATGTTGTCCTCTGTCGATGTTTCTCGGTCCACGCTGTATGAGTTGCTGTCTCTAATGGTCCTACGTTTTGTTACTGCCTCTGACCTTCTGCCTCCTCACACAAGTGTCTCCAGTTCCCTTCCACCCCCTCCCCCAACTCCGTGCCCACTTCTCACTCTCCCCAAGCTCTCCTTTGAACAGTCTTACCCACTGCCATGGTTCTCTCACATTTCACTGGAGACTTTGAAGTCTTTTCTCCAGCTCCCGCCACATATCTGGACAGCTGCTTGATGTCCAGGGTCAGACTCAACATGGATGCTCCAAGGGCGCCCCAGCCACCGTCAATCTGCAAGCCAGCAACCTGAAGTCACCCTCATCTCTTCTTCCCTCCAACATCCAATCATCACCAAATCTTGCAAGTTTTAATCTCCTAAATGTTTCTTAAAACCCATGCCTTCCTCTCCACACTGACTTCCCCAGTACTAGTTCAAGTTCCTATTATCTTCCACCTGGACCACTGCAAAGCCTCCTGACAAAGCCCCCTGCATCTAGTCCGAACCTCCTTAATTTCACTTCCCTGACACAGCCCTGTACAACGTACTGAAAATACAAAGGTCCCTCACTAGCCTAGTCAAAACCCTTAAAAGACCCTGCCACTACCTTGACACACAGCATCAAGGTTCTCCCCTTCCAGGCTCCATCTCCTTCTCCAGACTTACGTCTCTCCTCCTCTGTACTTGGTCTTTTCTCTCTAGTCAAATAGAGCTGATGACCATCACCTGCATGTCTCCCCATGCTATCTCATGCCTCTGGATCTGCTCATGCTGCTTGATCTTCTTGGAATCCTCCTTGTAAGTTTTCTTCCCTGAGAGTCATAGCCATTCTTCTGCTCTCAGGAGACCTCTCCTCTAGGAATCTTCCCTCTTGGGTCTCATTAAGGGAAATCAACTGCTTCCTCCAAGGGACAAAGCTGCCAGAGAGCTGTGACCCTATCCTAGAGACCTATCCTGTGCAGAGCACAGCACAGAGACACAAGAAACACTCGCTGAGTTAAAAAAACAACAACAAACAAAAAACCCAAAACACAATAGAAGTTTAAGCAAAAGTTAGTAAGATTAAAAACATTTTAGGGGTATTCTGAATACTATTTAGATTTGGATTAAATTACTGGTAAATAAAAAGGACCTGAAGAAAAAAATCCTTGGAAGCTCTGATGAACCATGAGGATACTATCTTTTTCTTCATTATGACTGCAAACAAAACAACACTAAAAATCAGGTTAGCATATTTCATTGTTTCCATTCCAATAGATTCTCAAAGAAAGGTTTCTCCTGTGGATGTTTTTCTGTTCAGGGGCTTGAATAAACAGCTGCATAGTCAGACCGAGACACGATATTTCTTTAATGAATTAGAAAATCTTATGAATGTTACGTTTGAAATAGCTCTAAGTCTTGTGATTTTATTTTCAAATGCTGTTATTTATACTAAATGAGGATTTATGAAACACGTTCCTGCTTTAGTGGTAAGAAATGTATGGTAAGGGGCGCCTGGGTGGCTCAGTGGGTTAAGCCTCTGCCTTCGGCTCAGGTCATGGTCTTAGGGTCCTGGGATCGAGCCCCACATCGGGCTCTCTGCTCAGCAGAGAGCCTGCTTCCCTTCCTCTCTCTCTCTGCCTGCCTCTCTGCCTACTTGTGATCTCTGTCTGTCAAATAACTAAATAAAATCTTTAAAAAAAAAAAAAGAAAGAAATGTATGGTAAGAAATGGTAAGAAATTATTTCTTAAGAAGCTAAATAAATTCATTCCAATATGTTTCACTACCTGAGAAGCCAATGTCTCATACTGCTTCCCTGTATCTACATGACACTGAAAGCAGACTGTCTACACAGTGCAGGCTCGATGACCCCTTGTTTATGTCATGAGCACTAGATGCTATGCTAGCTATCTTTTTTCAATCACTTACTTAATATTTACAAAATTCTTAAGACAGCTGTTTTATCTACATTGTAGAGCTGAAGGAATATTGTATAACCGAAGAAAATACTGAGAAGTTACCAGCCTGCTACTGGGATTTGCTGGGAGGCAGCAGGAATGCAATGAGGAAGGTGAACAGCCTGTCATCTGGGAGCTCCCACCTTTCAGGGCAGATCTAGAGGACAACTGGGCTCGGACCCCTTAGCCCCACTTTAGCCTGAAGCAAAAGCCACTGAAGCTAGGCGAAGGCTCCCTGATCTCAAAGTTCTGACAAATGCCCCAAGGCACCGGCCTGCTCCTGCTCCTTGCCAAATCTGGGCTGGAGATCTCCAAAACTGATTCCCTCTCTGTTCCTGCATTAACCACTTTTGTTTCTCTGCAAAACAGGTATCTTTCAGAAGTTACGCCAAAGTTTTAGTCTTTTAATGGCACTCTATATCTTTCTTGATTTTTTTTTTTTTTTTTTTTTTTTTTTTTTTTTTTTTTTTGGACAGACGGAGATCGTAAGTAGGCAGAGAGGCAGGCGAGAGAAGCAGGCTCCGGGCTGAGCAGTGAGCCCAATGTGGGGCTCGATCCCAGGATCCTGGGATCATGACCCGAGCCGAAGGCAGAGGCCTTAACCCACTGAGCCACTCAGGCGTCCCTCTTTCTTGAATTTTTAAGGATTATCTTTTTCTTTAAAAAAATTGTCACTTTTGTAGCATCTGTAAGCATGTGGATGGTAATGGATGTACTCATTTTACCCTATACAGAGAATGTCCTAATCAAAGTAGACATCTGATTTGATAAACAATCTGGCTATCGACTTAATCTAGATTAAATAAAAATATTCATGGATTTCAGAAAAAGATGGAGTTTTCAAGTTATAAATCCTCAACTAAAAAGTAAGTTATATTCCAAAAGTTTCTAAGCTGGTTGTTTAGAACATACTCTTTTTTTTCCTGTCAGAAATGGTTTTGTTCATTCATGCAACACTAACCACGCTCTAAGCACAATTTTAAATGGAGATCCTGTAGTCAATAAAACAGACAAGGTCCCCATCCATTTTAGTTTCTGTAATTTAGGAAACCTTGGTATAAACAAAGCTGACTTTGTTTGTGTTTGTCACAGTAAGACTTTACCGACAACCTAGCAGCCATGAGTTAAGTTAGCATTCCACGTACCATTATCAGGAGTTCACACTCGTGCTTAGCACTTTAAAATATCACTGTTTTAAAATACAACCAAAAGGTTTGTTAATTAGCAAAGGGACTGTTAAAAATAACTTCCACGTGCGAAAGGAACAGAGTCCGAGATGATGCGGTTGGTTAAGATTGTGCAAACTCCATGTCTGCAAGAAGAAGACATAAAACATCTGACAAGACCAAAAACTGGACCAGCTTCAATGGGGTGCTCAAGATCTGGAACTGCTTTCACCCTGCTTCTCCCCATTCCTCACAGGCTCTGTTACGTGAGTCACCAGTAGCTGGCCGGTCTGGTCGTGAGAACACCATCACGTAAATTTTAGGAAGGAAATCAGCAGAGCGGTCAGGAAAGACCCTTTCAGGAGAGGATATCGGAACTGAACGTGCGCTGATCATGAGAGGAGGAGAACTCTTCAGGCATAAGCAACTACAAGTGCAAAGACCCTAAAGCGAAAACAAAATAGGATGCATTTGAGAAACGAAAGACTTGCGTGGCTGAGGATGGTTACGGGTGTTGGGTGCAGGATGGGACAGGAAAGAACACCAAAGAGTCAGATCATATCTTACGCACCTTCTAGGGCTTGGTAGGTTATAGTAAGGAGTATGGACTTTATTCAAAGTGTAATGAAAGTCACTGAAGAATTTTAAGAAGCTGCCAGGCTCCAGTTCACAAGCTATTAAAAAAAAAAAAAAAATCACTCTGGTCTGGCAGCCCTCAATTGCTTACTAACCCTTAAAAGATCTGACATTACACCAATATTTCTAATCTACTCTTTTCTAGAGCAATACAGAGCTTAACGAGGAATACCGATGTTTGTTCCCAAAAAAATGTATACAGATATCAACTCAGAACCCCAGCATATAGATCCCTACCTCGCAGGCTGAGCAAGGCAATCAGGGACTCCTGCTCCAACCATCCACCCAGCAAAGGAGGGGGACCAAGATGCGTTTCCTGCCCATTTATCTCCAGGGTCCCCTCAGGTCAGCTCCCTGTCACCACAGTCCCCTCTTCTCTTCTCCTCAAATCCCATGGGCCAGTCTGCATGCTTCCCTTTCTACTGCCATCGAGGACTGTGTGATGAGGCTGTTCTTCCCCTGTTGCCCAACACGGAATGGAAGTCCTTTTCATACAGGTCAGGTGTGCAGAAGTGGGAGCCACCTTATTTTATGTCCATTTACAATTAAAAAAAAAAAAGCTACTGTGTTTGCTGTAATAGACCATGAACTGTTTGAGAGCTTTCAATGTATTAATTCATCTAATCCTCATAAAAATCCTATTCCCATCTTATGCAAGGAGAAACAGATACAAAGCAGTTAAGTAACTTGCCCAGCCAGCAAGCTGCAGAGCCAGGACTGGAACCCAGGTGACCTGCTCACAGTCCCCATGCTCTTACCACTTGGGCTATCCTGCTTCTCAAGTTCAGCTTCCAAGCCCTGTTCTTCGGGGATAACATCAAATAACTACACTCAACCACCACAAAAAGGTCCACAATTCAATTCAAAGATAGCATCCAGCTTTTAAATTTTAATGGAGAAATGCCGAAGTGAATGTTTATGTGGTTCCTACAGTGCTGAAATTATAGCAGTCTGTTTGCAAGTTTTGGATCACCTCCAGATAAATCAGACTGACATGTGAAGAAGAGAAAACATCCATTTTTCACTTAATATGTGGTAAAAGAGAGTAACTCATGTACATACTTGTCAGCTCTGCCAGAGTGCAACCCCGTAGGGTAGGAAGAACCCATCTTCTGAGAGAACTTTCCACAAAGAGAATCATTAGTGTGGAAAGAGAGCTCAGTTCAGAAATAAATGGCATTCTTCAAAGGTCAGAAGCATCCCCATGGATTAACTCAGGTCCCCAACCAGACTATTAAACTGGTGGGACCAACTGTAGCTATCCAGAAAGGAGTTCACCTATGCTGACAGCATTAAGGAGTGGAAACCAAAGGGCTGAGAATATTCTCATTGTCCCAAGAGTTGCCTGGCTTAACCTTCTAAGAATGCACAAAAGGGTAGTGTAGAATTCAGAGCCATGGGACTCTTATCACCCAGAGCTCAAGACAAAAAAAAAATAATAATAATACATACATACATACACATACTCTTATATATTATATTCATATATGTGAAATAGCAGTATTTAGTGGAATGATTACTTTGACAGTTCAAGATGATGAAAACGTATAGTTGTCTAAATAAAAATGATTCATACTATAAAACATCACATTAGTCAGGTTACCCAGGTTACATAACAATAAGCTATAAACATCACTCAGATGCAGCAGTATTTTGCCACCCAGACCTTCACGGTGCATTTCAAAATAACTTCAAAGTAAATTCACTCGAGCTCTGGAAACATCTAGACTAACTGCCTTTCTTAGAAAAGTAAAGACTTGGGGCACCTAGGTGGCTCAGTGGGTAAAAGCCTCTGCCTTCCGCTCAGGTCATGATCCCAGAGTCCTGGGACTGAGCCCCGCATTGAGCCCGGCATTGAGCCCACATCAAGCCCGTATCAAGCCCCGCATTAGGCTCTCTGCTCAGCAGGGAGCCTGCTTCCTCCTCTCTCTACCTGTCTCTCTGCCTATTTGTGATCCCTGCCTGTCAAATAAATAAACTCTTTAAAAAAATAAATAACTTCAAAGTAACCCCACTAGGAAAGCCCTATAAATACACATCCCTGGTGTTGGGGCTTAGCACAAATGTAAGCTTTCTCCAGGATCTCACCTGTTTTCCTTAAGAATGTGTACAAGTTGGGGCACCTGGGTGGCTCAGTCGTTAAGCGTCTGCCTTCGGCTCGGGTCATGATCCCAGGATTCTGGGATCGAGCCCCGCATCGGGCTCCCAGCTTGGTGGGAAGCCTGCTTCTCCCTCTCTCACTCCCCCTGCTTGTGTCTCTCTGTCAAATAAATAAATACAATATTTAAAAAAAAAAAAAAAAAGAATGTGTGCAAGTTTTACATTCTACTCTATTAAAAAAAAAATCTGGTTTATTTATGTATTTGTTCATTTTTTGGCAAGTTAGCTTAAAGTGATTTTTCTATCAGGCAAAAGTGGTACTCCAAGAAGATGGGCCAAGTTTACCTGTGGCTTTTCACATTCCCCTACCACCACTGAGAATGGCAATATATAAAACTCTGACTTTGAGAACAAGGCTTTTTAAAACTGTAGGAAACCACAGGATGATGGTCAACATTCAGGTTCTTCCGTCTGCAGAGCAGTGGCTCTCAGTTCTCAGCTGTGTGTTAAAATCCCCTGGGAAGCTTTTTAAAAATACCAGTGACTAAGCGCCACTCCAGATCAACGGAATCAAAAATCTCAGGATGGAGAAAGAGACTGTTATGTTTGGTTGGTGCTTTTAGCCGCACTGGTGACTTTAACGGGCACCGAGCGTGAGAACCACTGCTTAGAAGATACTAAGGAAACACAAGGTCCCAGAGCGATGGCAGAACAGCAAAGCCAACGGCTGGGTTCAATCCTCTTGCCCCTTCTTCCTGACAACCCTTTGGAGACACATAGCAATTAGGAAGCAACTCTCTCCCTTCCCCTACTTGAGTGGTATTGAAAGCAAAAGGTTTACATGAGATCCAGAGTCTTACAACTTAACACAAAAATGTCCACTTTTCAATGAAAAATCACTCATCATACCAAGAACCAGGAAGATCTTAAACTGAATAGGAAAAAAAGATCAAGGATTCTAACATCAACATGACAGAGATGTTAGAATTATCTGACAAAAATTTTAATGCAGCCATGATAAAAACTCATTATGGAGAAATCAGGCACATGCTAGATGAACTGGGGGAAATGCCACCATGTTCCTCAGGACCTCAAAGTAGGTTCATTACTGGCCCAGACAGAAGTGGGAAGGTCTGGGCAGGCATGCGGATCAGAAAGTTTGTTTAGTGTAGGATCCCATAGGACACTAACCTGGCTCTGGGTTGGCCTGCAATATCCCAGTGCCTGTTCATCATAACTCACCTTGGGCATGATGGATCTGACTTTCTGCATGGGACTGTTTAATCAGGCAGAGACAAGAATCCACAGAGGGGAGCAATACCAACAATATCTCCCCAAGGGGTAGAGTTAGGAAGAAGAGACAAGATGACTGACCCCAGAGCTGGCTTTTACTTGAGATGGAAAGTATGAAGCCAAGTAAATATAGATAAATTGGATCATCAAAATTAATTTCTTCAAAATTCAGCTCCGCAAAATATCCTCTAAAGAGGATGAAAAGAAAACAAAGAATGCTGTAGCTTGAAAGAAAAAAAAATTTTTGTAAGCTACATATCCAAACAAAGGACTAGTATCTAGAATATATAAAGAATTCCCAAAATTCAGCAATAGGAAAACAATCCATTTAGAACATCAGCAAAGATGAAAAGAGGCATTTCCCCAAAGAAGATATACAGATTGCAAATAATCATATGAAAAAGGAGTCCACATAATTAACCACCAGGGAAATGTAAATTAAAAGTACAATATTATTACATACCTAAAAGCATAGTGAAAGTTAAAAAAAGAAAGAAAGAAAGGAAGAAAAAAGGAAAAAAAGAAAGAAATAATAACAACACTAAATGCTGGTGAGGATGCAGAGAAATTGGGTCACTCATCCGTTGCTGGTAAAACTAAAATAGTACAGACACTTTAGAAAACAGTTTAGCAGTTTCTAAAAAAATTAAAGATGCAACTGCCACATGACTAAGTGATAACACTCTTCAGCCTTTATCCCAGAGAAATGAAATTTTATATTCACACATAAAACTTCCAAGAGTATTTCTAGCAGCCTTATTCATAAGCCTCTAATTGTGAACAACCCAGATGTCCTTCAGCAGGTGATCAGCTGACCAACTGTGGTGCATCCAGACCACGGAATACAGCTCAGCAATAAATACTGACACGTGCAAGAAACTGGAGGATCTCCAGAAAATTACCCTAAGCAAAAAAGCCAATCTAGGGGCGCCTGGGTAGCTCAGTGGGTTAAAGCCTCTGCCTTCGGCTCAGGTCATGATCCCAGGGTCCTGGGATCAAGCCCCACATCGGGCTCTCTGCTCAGCAGGGAGCCTGCTTCCTCCTCTCTCTCTGCCTGCCTTCTGCCTACTTGTGATCTCTGTCTGTCAAATAAATAAATAAAATCTTTTAAAAAAAAAGCCAATCTAATAATTCCAGTAATACAACATTCCTAAAATGCTGAAGTTATAGAAATAGAGGATAGATTAGTGGTTGTCAGTTTAAGAAGAGGGTAAAGAGGCAGAGATGGGATGTGGCCATAAAACAGCCACGTGATGAAATGCTGTGTGATGTTCTATATCTTGACTGCATCAGGGTCAATATCCTGGTTCGGATTCTCTGCTACAGTTTTGTAGGAAGTTACCGAGGGCAAACTGGTTAAATGGTCATGGGACCTATCTATATTACTTTTTACAACTACATGTGAATTATCTCAAAATAGAAAGTTTAAATTAAAAAAAAAAAAAAATGCTACTGGCGCACTGAACCCTGAACACAGCCTATAGCCAGTAGTTGGAATTGACCTTATTCAGCTCCAGATTTGTCCTTACCAGACATTTTTAACTCCAGCATTTCGTCCACAATTTATGAGTGCCAGAAACCTAACTAATGTTATTCAGTAAAGAGGGGGCACTATATAGCTTTGCTAAGATCAATTATTTCCTTGGTGACACTCAACATAGTATTAGCTATCAAGCCTACAACACACCACTGCCTAAACTACTTTCTACCCTGCCACTTACATTATTCTCTTCTACTTCAGAGAAAGCTGCTAACATACATAAATTTAAATGACCTTTGAAAAATGCCCCTCTGTCTAATACCATCACTTTTCCAATGCTGTCTTTCAGACTAACATCTTCATACGAACTGGAAATAAAATCACCATGGCTAACTATTCATCTTTCGTATTACAATATACCCAATACTCAAGGCAAACAAAAAAGGGTATTACACAGTGTATTTAGGACAAGAATTCCTCTGTGGCTCAATCCACATGTGGATTCAGAATGCACAATTACCAGGTCTAAAATCATCAGGAAAAAATTGCAATCTTCATTTTCTTTCCACAAGTACAGTACTTAAAACCTTCCCCAGACAGGAGAACTCATATACCTCATCTGCAACGAGAAAATTATTCCAACATGGAGACGTGAAAAACCTATCCTGAATTGAAAGCTCTCCAGAGATGGAAAAATCTACAATCCATTCTGATACTTAGATATTTCACAAACTTCATTTGTCAAGCCATGCTACCTTCTGCCTCACATCTTGATAAAAACTGTTTGTTTCCTCTCATGACTGCAAATGTTGATCTGTACAAAATTTCAGTCACTCCTAAGAATGCCAGCTTGTCTGGGTCAGAGAGTGTAGAATAGTCCACTGATGCCAACTAAACGAGATCAACTTGAGAGATGGACAGTCAGACCAAGGGAAGGAAATAGTATAGGCCATTCCTGTCCCCTCAGTCTCCGTTCCCAGGTGCCTCTCTTAGGTACGTGTTGAAACACCGAGTTTGATCCCAGTGGTTCAAGTGCATTTTCTGTACAACACCGAAGCCTCTAAACACAAGCCTCCTCCTTCATAGGAAGCTCACAGAATATATATAAATTGCTCCAAGTCAAGAGGAAACATGGGCTGTGTTTAATGGCTGGTAGCGCAGCTTGTTTGGTGGAGCCTTCCTAAAGGGTTGTTTTTTTTTGTCTTTTTTTTTTTTTAAGATTTTATTTATTTATTTGTTAAGAGAGAGAGAGATAAAGAGCATGAGCACAGGCAGACAGAGTGGCAGGCAGAGGCAGAGGGAGAAGCAGGCTCCCCGCTGAGCAAGGAGCCCGATGTGGGACTCGATCCCAGGACGCTGGGATCATGACCTGAGCCGAAGGCAGCCGCTTAACCAACTGAGCCACCCAGGCGTCCCTTGTCTTTTTTTTTTTAGTCTAATTTTGACCAGCACTATTTTTACACCTGGGACTGATTTTGGAAACCATTCCACTGTGATGTGCTCCCCATAAATCCAAAATCGTTCTGTGAATTGACTGTGTGCAGGCCTGCACAAGCGTGCACGGACACAAACACCTTCACAAAGATGGCAGAGCCCGCCTGGTTAGCACCAAACCAGTGCTTCCTCATTCTTTCTGCAGACACTCACTCTCTGAGGGACCAGCAACCGGGGAAGCCAAAGCAGCACACCGGCTTTCAGTGGGCAATAAGGGGGGCAAAGGAACGTAGACATTTCCCCTCAAACATTTCAAATTTTACTCTTAAAATTAGTAACTAGAAGTTTGAGCATTTCCTTTTACATAATAAATCTGTATAACAGCAGTGTCAAAATACATTCCCTACATATTCTGAACACCTAGCATGTCTTTATTATAAAACAAGGCTTTGTATCCCACAAATAAAGTTGGGGAAAAAATATCAAAATACTTTGGAAAAAGGGTAAAGGTCTAACATGATCTTACATAAGGACAGGTTTTAAAGAACCAAAAGGTGAGGAACACAAAGGCCGGGCTGAAGAAATGCAGCAAAGAACAGAGCAGGAGAGGAGTCTGAACAATACACTGCGGCCATCCTGGAAGTCTTGCCCATAATTAAGAGTAAGAGAGAACCACTGGAATGTTCACATGCCTAACCCCTCCTACCTCCTCATCTACAAAGGAAGAGATCTCACCAGCAGCAAACTGCATGAAAAGACCATCTACTCTTAGAGGAAACCTAACCACTCTGAAAAACTATGGTCATCATTTCCCAAATGAACTCAGACTTTGATCTGAGACCCACCCAAAGACACGATACATTCTCCAGCAGCTAACAGGAGAGTATCAAGATAACTACTTACTGGAACCTTCCCCAATCTAGAACTAATCACTTTGGCCAAAATAGGATTCATTTCTATAATTCTACAGGACCTAAAAAAAGCAATTTAAACTGCCTTTTGAGCAAAGCACTGACTTACTGGAGTTTACGACTATGTTTTTTTAATTGAAAGCCATATAATTTTTCTATTTTAAGATCTTACGTAGGAACATAAAATTTAGGAGTCAAAACTGAATCTACCCTACCAAGTAGATTAACCATCATTACCTGAAGGAGAAGTGCTATGTCATCAAAAGTGTACTTCCTAGTGGAAAGCTCAGTCCTAAGTCCCAGAAAACAGTTCAAGAGCCAGGGACCAGGCTGGAGTAACGTTATTTATACCAAATTAGGAAACTCAACATGAATCTACACTACCAAATCCTGAGGAAAAACCAGTTCGGTTAAGGAGTGACTGGGTGTCTGATTGGCTCAGTTGATTAAGCGCTGGACTCTCGATTTTAGGTCCGGTCATGATCTCAGGGTTCTGGATCAGGCCCCACATTGGGCTCTGTGCTCAGTGCAGAGTCTGTTTTTCCCTCTCCCTCTGCTCTTGCCTCTGGTCACACAAGCTCTCTCTCAAATAAATAAATCTTAAAAAAAAAAGAAGAAGAAGAAGAAGAAAGAAAGAAAGAAAGAGGAAAAAAAGTCTGTTTTAAAAACTTTTTGGATTTCAGAAGGATTATAGAACATTCTATAAATAATTACTGATAATTTACTGAGCGCCTACTATGAGAGAGGATATACTTGGTATACATGATCTCTAACTCTACCACCCTGTGAGGTTTTACAAAGAAGGTTCAGAGAGACTAGATGACTTACACAAAGCCAGTTACTAAAAGAACCAGGACTTGGACCAGTATCTGTTCACACTCCCTCCACTACGCTATTACACGGTTAGGTTCTTGACTGTAAGGTACAGAAAGCAACTCTAGCAAACCTAAGCAGAGAAGCAATTTTCTGGAAGCATACTGATAGCTCAGAGGATGGATGCACAACCTGGAAAACCAAGTTCACAAAATGACGGACAGCAAGGCTACAGAAGCCATGACCAAGGTCAAATCCTCGAGTCAAGTTGCTCCCATTGGCTTCCTCTCCAGGACTGCTGCCTTTATGTTCCTATGGCAGGACACAGATCACCACTGCACTCTTGGCAACCAAGCACAGACTAAAAACTCTCTAAACTGTCCTTTGGTCTTTATAAGATTCAAAGTCCCAGCACTTTGCTTAAGCCTCAGCCACATTCCTCTCTGCTTCCACGGTATGAAAAAGGCACTTTGTCCCACCAATTCCACACAAAGGAGGGGTCTTTCCAAAGTGAAGTCATGCTAGGAAACCGGCACTCTGCCTATAAAGGGGGTGACAATGTAGCATTCTGAATAAAGTATGTGCATAACATACCTAATGGCATCCAATAAAGAAGAACTTCTTGCAGGAATAAATTTTTAAAAATTTGCAGTATGATCATTCGCATCATTTAGTCAAAATTTTTTTTTAAGAGAAAGAAGTCAGTTGGTGCTTAGAAAGGTATTTGATATAATAACATCCATTCTTGATTTTTAAACTCTTAGTAAGTTGGGAAGAGCAGTTCTTCCTTTAACCTGACATTCTTCACCTCAATTTAATCATATTTATTTGTTGGTTTTTTTTTTTTAAGATTTTATTTATTTATTTGAGAGAGGGAGACAGAGAGAGAGAGTAAACACAGGGGGAATAGCAGAGGAAGAGGGAGAAGATGCACAAGGTCGGAAAATTGAATCAGTGTAGAAGTTTATAGAATGATGAGCCTGTCACCCTGTCTACACCTCAACATAATAAAGGCCATAAGTGACAAGCCTACACCTAACAGATTCAACCTTGCAAAGCTGAAAGCTTTTTTCGCTAAGTAACAGGGCCATCCCCAACTACTCCTGCAGTACCGGAAGTCCTAGTCAGAGCAATCAGGCAAGAAAAAGAAATAAAAGTCATCCAAATCACAAAGGAAGAAGTTAAACTGTCTTTGTATGCAGACTAAATGATAATATGTATAAAAAATTCTAAAGACTCCACCAAAAAAACTTCTAAAACTAATAAATTCAGTAAAGTTGCAGGATACAAAAATATATAAAAATTTGTTGTTTTTCTATAAACAACACAATATCTGAAAGAAAATTAACCCCATTCACAATAGCATCAAAATGAATCAAACACTAAGAAGGAAATTTAACCAAAAAGTTAAAAGATCTGTATGTTCAAAACTCAAGACTTTGATGAAAGAAACTGAAGAGAACACAAATAAATAAAAAGATGCCCTGTGTTCAAGAGTCAGAAGAACGATTATTAAAACACATTCTTATTACCCAAACCCATCTATAGATTCAATGCAATCATTACTAAAATTCTATTGCATTTTTCACAGAAACAGAAAAAAATAATCCTAAAATTTGGATGGAACCACAAAAGACCCTTATAGCCAAAGCAATCCTGAGAAAGAAGAACAAAGCCAGAGGTATCACACTTCTTGATGTCAAACTATATTACAAAGCTTTAATAATCAAAACAGTATGGTATTGTCATAAAAACCAACACAGAGATCAATGGAAAAGAATCAAAAGCCCAAAGGTAAGACTTCACACATATGGTCCACTAACATTTGACAAGAGAGCCAAGAATACTCAATCAGAGAACAGTCCCTTAAATAAATGGTGCAGGGAAAACTGGATAATCACCTGCAGAAGAATGATGCTGGACCCCAAACTTACACACCCACAAAAATCAACTTAAAGTGGGTTAAAGGCTTAAATGTAAGACTGAAAATCATTAAAATCCTAGAAGAAAACCACAAAGGAAAAGCTCCTTGATATGGGCGTTGTGATGATTTTTTTGGATAGGCACAAAGCAGCAAAAACAAACAAGTAGGACCACATCAAACTAAAAATTCTGCACAACAAAATAAACCATCAACAAAATAAAAAGAAAACCTACTTAATGAGAGAAAATATTTGCAAATCATCTATGTGTTAAGGGGTTAATATCCAAAATTTGCAGGGAACTCATACAACTCAATAGCAAAAGAAACAATTTTAATTTAAAAATTTTAAGTTTTATTAATTTAATTTAAAATTCTTAAACTAAATGGGCAGAAGATCTGAATAGACTTTTTTCCCCAAAGACATAGAAATGGCCAACAAGCACATGAAAAAATGTGCAACATCACTAATCAGGGAAATGCAAATCAAAACCACAACTGTCTCACAATATTAGAAAGGTGATCATCAAAAAGACAAGAGGTAACAAGTGTTGGCCAGAATGTGGAGAAAAGAGAACCTTTGTGTACTGTTGGTGAATGTATGTTGGTATAGGCATCATGGAAAACAGTAAGAAAGTTCCTCCAAAAGTTAAAAATAGAACTACCATATGATCCAGCAATCCCACTTCTGAGTATACATCTAAAGGAAATGAAATCAGGATGTCAGAGATCTCTGCGTTCCTCTAGTTACTGCAACATATTTACAAGACCAAGACATGGAAACAACCTAAGTGTCCGTCAACAGATGAATGGATAAAAGATGTGGTTGCTTTTATATTTACACACGTACTCAAATATACACATTAGAAAGAAGGAAGTCCTGCCATTTGTGACAACATGGATGGACCCTGACATTACACTAAGTGAGGTAAGTCAGAGAAAAACAAATACTGTAGGATATCACTTAGATGTAGAACCTTTAAAAAGCGTAACTTGCAGAATCTTGGTTTCCAGGGACTGAGGAATACAGGGAGATGTAGGTCAAAGGGTATAAACTTCTGGTTATAAGATGAGTAAGTTCTAGGGATCTAATGTACAGCATGGTGATGACAGTTAACAAAACTGTATTATATACTTGAAAGAGTAGATTCAAAATGTCCCTACCACACACACACACACAAAAAAAAAACCCAGTAATTATGTGAGCTGATGTAGATGTTAACTAATCCTGCCATGACAATCATTTTGCGATATATAATTTATCAAGTCACCACAATGTACATCTTAAACTAATATGTCAATTACATCTCAATAAAAGCTGAGGTTGGGGGTGGGAGTTAATGCTCACCCCACAGCATCCAGAGAAATAAGTGTGTGTAGGAGGGGAACTGAACACCCTTAAGTCACGTAGGAGGTGCATTCAGTTTCATGTCATTTATATATTTAAAGAAAGTAGGACTCCCAAAGGCTGGAAAACTTGGGCTACTCAAGAAATCTCAAAGGAGCCAACTAAAGACTAAGGGCAGCCAATAATCAAGATTATCATAATAGAGAAACAAGATAAAAAGTTTTCTTCAGCCATCCCAAATGCCAGCAATACTCTGCTTTAAAAGGGGGGAGAGGATGATATAAAATTTGCATTCAGAAGGTAACCAAACTGTGACTTTAGGAATGACCCTAAAAAGAAAGATGCAAGATTTCAATGACAAAAACTATAAATTTGAATAGAGAATCATAGCATGCTGCTTAATGCCAAGTCTGAATAAGTATTTCAGTTCTTCCAAAACAAAATGACAGTTTTAGCACAATCAGATTTAAATCCTAATGAGAATTTTTAGAAAGACAAAGTATTTCAAGACTTAAAGAAAACAGAGAAGGGGTGCCTGGGTGGCTCAGTGGGTTAAAGCCTCTGCCTTCGGCTCAGGTCATGATCCCAGGGTCCTGGGACTGAGCCCCGCATCAGGTTCTCTGCTCAGTGGGGAGCCTGCTTCCTCTTCTCTCTCTGCCTGCCTCTCTGCCTACTTGTGATCACGCTCTCTCTATCAAATAAATAAAATCTTTTAAAAAAATAAATTATGAGAATGAGTGCTACCTAAATCAAAGAGTAAAATGTATTTTAAATCAACAGTAATTCAGACAACTAATGGTATAGTAACATACTGATCAATAAAAGGGAAAAAATCTGAAATAAATCCTACATAAAAGACATCAACATTTGGGGGCACCTAGGTGGCTCAGTCAGTTAAGCATCTGACTCTTGATTTTGGCTGAGGTCATGATCTCAGGATTCCTGTGTGGGGCTCTGCGATGGATGTGAAGCCTGCTTAAGATTCTCTCCCTCCCTCTCCCTCTGCCCCTCCCCCTTCTCCCCCTTACTAGCACGCTCTTTAAAGAAAGGTTAAAAAAAAAAAAAAAAAGGAAAAGAATCATAGATATAATTACACCAAAAATTAGAACTTCTCCTAAAAAGATAACACTGTTGTAAAACAGATGGTCAGTAAAATCCCTATTTAGGGCCTGAGAGCTTTCTACCACAAGCAAATTTCTGCCACAGCCAAATACAAATTTTTTCCTTCTCACAGATGCTGATAGAGTGGAAAGTATACATTACTAGAAGATAGTACTGACAGCTACATTTTCAAACTAAGGAAGAATGAGTAATCTATCAAA
The DNA here is from genome assembly GCF_002288905.1 of Enhydra lutris kenyoni. Lineage (NCBI taxonomy): Eukaryota > Metazoa > Chordata > Mammalia > Carnivora > Mustelidae > Enhydra > Enhydra lutris. Next base: position 34,395,981 of record NW_019154103.1, read on the forward strand.
ACCTTGCTTTGAGAAATAAGTCAATCGGAGAAAGACAACTATCATATGATCTCCCTGATATGAGGAAGTGGAGATGCAATGTGGGGCGTTTGGGGGGTAGGAAAAGAATAAATGGAACAAGATGGGATCGGGCGGGAGACAAACCATAAGAGACTCTTGATGTCACAAAACAAACTGAGGGGGGCGGGGGGGCGGTTATGGACATTGGGGAGGGGATGTGATATGGTGAGTGCTGTGAAGTGGGTAAACCTGGCGATTCATAGACCTGTACCCCTGGGGCTAATAATACATTATATGTTTATTAAAAAAAATTTAAAAATTAAAAAAAAAACCAAAAACCTTGCTTTGAGTACCTCTGTTTATTAAAGAAAAAGAAAAATCATAAAGGATTTGATCTGGGTTTGGAGGTATTTCAGCATGGACAGTAAATAAATTTTTGCCTAGGCCTCAATAATATACAGAGCTGCCGGTCAGGCACGAGGGTGGTACCTGTGAAATTCCCTTTGTGGTTGGTCTTCATCACTGCATGACCCTGTGACTCCTCAGCCCACATCACATTTAGGAAGAGACTAGAAACAGCACATATGATCTTCAGATTTGGTTTCAGCTTCACTGGTTATAAAGAGCTGGTGATGCCCTTGCAAGCAGAGGCTGCCTGGTAACAGACCCTGCCAGGCTCTCTCTCTACAACCCACAGCTTGAATGTGACTTGTTCTGGCCAGTGGGAAAGGACTTCTGACAGAGATGTGAGGCTTCTGGAGAAAACGCTCAACTCTGATAAAAAGAGACATGCCTGGAACAGTCAGGGCCCAAGGAAGAAACACACTTGGGTAATTTGGGCAAAGTCTATAACAAAAACATGGGGAAGCATGGGAAGGGTATGGAAAACCATTAGAAAGAACACAGAATGAACATGTTTTTATCCACCCCAAGCAACCAAGAGGAAAAAAAGTCAAGAAACTCAAAGAAAAGCCAATCCAGAGCCCTGCATTGTTAAAATCTCTGCACCAATCCTGAACTGCCCAGCCTCCAGACTTACTATTTCGGGAGAAAAATAAATCCTGTTATCTAGAGTCAAAAACATAATCAATAAAAAGAAAAAAGAAAAAAAAATCTACTGACCAGTCTCTGTCTCTTGACCCACTGAAAATATCTCATCAATATTAAAAGAATTAAAATTGTAGCCTAACCTAGCACATTTTACAAGACCCCATAGACTGAAGGGCACAAAACTCAAAAGAGGAAAACAGAAATGGGTACTATCCAATCTCACAAGTTTTCTTATATGCAAGTTTATATTTCTCAAATCTTTAGATACATATCCCTCAGAGATGACGAGGTTCCAGTTTCACAAGGTCTCACTGGGTGTTCAAAATTGGTAGAATGTTTCTGGACAAAATGTGGGCAATATGTATTGATTTCTTTACAACGAGGCTGTTAAACCTTTCTTCTTCTGATGTCTACTATCTCAGAAATAACTATAGTTGTGAGCTTGCAGTTAGCCAAATAATTAACTTTTTAATGTGGCTTAATTAGTCCTTTTAATTACACTTATTTCTAGCTACTTTAATAAAGAATTCAACCCTACCATTTTACATTCTTAAAAGGCATGATGGAATGAAGCAATGCCTCACATCCCTTTGTCCTGTTAGTCAGGTCTTTAAAAAGCACAGCTGTTTGCACTAGTACCTAACGAAGGCACTATCACCCACAAAGAGGCACCAGATGTTAAACCCTGGAAATGCACAGTGAAGAAATCAACAGCCTCTGAAGTACTAGCCTCGTAAACCCAGCCCATAAAAATGCTCCAACCTTACATAAAATATGGTTACAGCAAATTACTTCTGTCTGATCCTAAGTTATTTCCAATGGGACAAACCTTTGGTAATAAATTTTATTAGCTTAAAAATTAATAACGTTGATTTCAATAGATTTTAAGAGGTGTGCATATCAACTATAATTATTTTAAGGAAAACAAAGGGATTTCTGAGTTCATCTATATGTGACACAATATTGACTTAAAATGACGCTCAGGGAATGAAATTTTCTGGGTAATTGAATTTTAATCCAATAAATGATGGTTGGATTTAACTGCCAGGCTCTGAGCTGTGAAAAGCATTGAGCACCAACATCAGGACAAGCTGTAGGAATAAAGTTTTAAAATGAACCTCCGGTATCAACTTTCTTCTTAGTCCTGTTTTTAGGATCATAAATACAGTACACATCTCAAAATTGAGGTTCTGACTCCAGTTACACTGACTGGGTAGTCGATTAAAGGAAGAGACTATGGACAGGACACTGGAAGACTAAGCTCAGGGGGAACGGAAAGGGTTTCTCCTGCCAGAATGTAAACAGAACTGAGTTCAGAGGGAAACAAACGAGATGATGATTGACCCTTTCCCTCTGCTACCCCCACTCCACACTGACCTCACCATTGACAGAGCATACCAGTAGGTCCCTGCTTTAGCCAAAAAGGCTATGAAGAGGAAAAAACAGAAACAAAACACGAGAGAAGGTGCCACCTGCATCCCTTGAGCGTATGTATTCACAAGGCCTCGCATATGATATGGAAACCAAAACCCTATAGGAAAGAGCTCCCTTCCCACTGGGACTAGAGAGGTCAAAAAGGGGCTGAGATTCTGCAAAGACACAGCCATCCAGGCACCAAGGAGAGCAGGAGCCATGGGAGAAGTCCTGAGGTTGCCTGCCCTTCGGCTCTAGGAGCACATGCTCGTAAGGGACCAAATTAAGGTCCTGCACTGCTCAGGGTGTAATGCCATTAACGGCCTCTTCCCTTGGACTCTACCTGATAACTCTGCTCAAACAGGTCCCTAGGTGGACTCTTGTGGCACTGGGTTGGCCGCATCTAGCTTACACCAGTGATGAAGGCAGCTGCATGAATGCCTGCTACCTGATGCTGACCGTGTCCAACACAGATGCCCTCCGTGAGCATACCCAGACCACCATCCCAACAGGACGCCCAAGCGGCCACCTTCCTCCAAAGCCTTCCCATCACTTAAGTATCTCCAAAGTAAAGAACCACCACTAAAAACAAGTGTCAGTGTCTGCTGGACTGGACTAACTGAACTTCTTACCAGGTGGTAGTGTTTTAAAGAAACTGTGTTACATAATTCATAAATTTTCCTTTGAATTGCAAAATAATACTTAGATTTATCACAAAGTCCTCCAAAGTGCAGACTTGGAAAGCTTCCACATTATTAAATACATATTATCCAAAAATGAAATTGTAAATGAGATGGTTCTGTATATTGTACCTTTTGCTAAAATGCTAAGGAATTGGGGTGCCTGGGTGGCTCAGTCAATTAAGCATCTGCCTGGCTCAGATCATGATCCCAGTGTCTTAGGATTGAGCCCCACATCGGTCTTCCTGCTCAGTGGGGAGCCTGCTTCTCCCACTGCCTCTCCCCCTATTCGTGCTTTCTCTCTCTCAAATAAATAAAATCTTAAAAAAAAAAAATAAAATGCTAAGACATTTCCTAAGAGATTTATTCAGAACTCACGAAACACATTCTTAATTGTCCACTTTCTCTACTTAAGAAATGTAAAAGTTACCCACCCAGTTTTTAGCAACAATAGTATAGGGAGAAAAAAGTAAACCTTCTCAGTCTTTTATCACCACACAAGGCCTGGCTGAGGAAAATTTTAAGATACCAAACCCCAAGAGTTTCTCTCTAGGGGCCATGCCACAGAGAAGACTTAGAAATTCAAATTGTTTCAGCAGAAATTCACAGATCATTAAATTAATTCAAAACTCAACAGGGCAGCAAACTAACAACTTACCTCTACCGTATCTGGTGACAGCCTGAGAATCCTCGCAAAAATAAATCTCCTGCCTTCCGACCATATAAAAGGACAAGTAGTTGAAGACGGTAGTTGAAAAGTGCACTGCAGATCTGATGCCAGGGTCAAGGCTTAAATACACAGATTTAAGGGAGGTAAAGTGGAGGGGAGGAGCCTGGAAAGTCTAAATCGGGAAGCAGAGATCTGCCAACCCACCTGGCTTGTGTTCCCGGCTCTCAAGTCCTGGGGTACAGCTGATCACCTGTGGGAGGTTTTTAAACTTTATCCAAACTCAGATCCCACCCAAACTACTCAAATCAGAACCTTTGGTTGGTTTCAAAGCTCCCCCAGGTGACTGCATTGTGCATTCAGGGGTCAGCACAACTACCCTGAAGGAAAGGGAAAGAGAAGGCAGTGTGAGCAACAGACAGCCATGTACAGAGAAAGCTCCAGTCCACAGGCTGTCCTGACAGAAGCCACTGCTCCATGCCCCACCTCTCTCAAAGACGTGGTCCAGCTTCCCATCTACCGGGTCAGTTACTGTGTGCAGGGTCAGCTCCCAAGCTCATCTCTCCCTGTGCTCTAGCTCTCCAGCATTCAGTGCTATACAGAGCAGTGATCTTTAATATGCAAAAGGTATCATGCTCAGACCCAGGAAAACAGAACGGGAATGTGGGAACACTGCTAGTTCAGGGGCTCTACAGACAGCTTGGGGAGTCTCCAGGCCCCTTGCTATGTGTCCTCAAATGTACAAACACACTTAAGAGTAAATTATTGGTTTCTAGGCCTCTGATGCAGTTGGTTCTTTAATTTCATGAACTGTAAACTTATACTGAAGTAACTTTGTATCCCAGGAGAGAACTGTTGGACATGGGAAGAAAAAAAAAAAAAAGTCTGGGGCTTAGCAGGAGGTTCAGAGCACCGCGGGGGGGGGGGGGGGGGGGAGATAAAATAAAGTGCAGTAATTTAAAAATCAAAATTCTAACATTTTCTAATATGAGAAACTGATTTTGTTCAAAGTTGTTATTCCCCTATATTAAAATAGATGTGTATTGGGATTTTTAAAGCCCTTTAAAAAACCTAACAAACCAAACAGAACAGAGAACCCAGAAATGGACCCTCAACTCCATGGTCAACTAATCTTCAACAAGGCAGTTAAGATATCCAATGGTAAAAAGACAGCCTCTTCAACAAATGGTGTTGGGGAAAACTGGACAGCCACATGCAGAATGAAACCAGACAATTTCCTTACACCACACACAAAAACAGGCTCAAATGGATGAAAGACCTAAATGTGAGACAGGAATCCATCAAAATCCATGAGGAGAACATAGGCAGCAACCACTTTGACCTCAGCCACAGCAACTTCTAGCTAGCCACGCCTCCAGAGACAAGGGAAACAAAGGCAAAAATGAGCTATTGGAACTTCATCAAGATAAAAAGCTTTTTTGCACAGCAAAGAAAACAGTCAACAAAACTAAAAGGCAACCTGTGGAATGGGAGAAGTTATTTGCAAATGTCTTTATCAGAAAAAGGGTTAGTATCCAAAATCTACACAGAATTTATCAAACTCAACACCCAAAAAAAAAAAACAAGAAATCCAGTCAAAAAATGGGCAGAAGACATGGACAGACATTTCTCCAAAGAAGACATACAACTGGCCAACACACACATGAAAAAATGCTCAACCTCACTCAGCACCAGGGAAATACAAATCAAAACCACAATGAGATACGACCTCTCACCATCCAGAATGGTTAAAATTAAAAACTCAAGAAACGGCAGATGCTGGCAAGGATGCAGAGAAAGGGGAACCCCCTTACACTGTTGGTAGGAATGCAACTTGGTGCAGCCACTCTGGAAAACAGTATGGCGGCTCCTCAAAAAGTTAAAAACAGAGTTACCCTATGACCCCGCAATTGCACTGCTACACATATATTTTTTAAAGATTTTATTTATTTATTTGACAGACAGAGATCACAAGTAGGCTGAGAGGCAGGCAGAGAGAAAGGCGGAAGCAGGCTTCCCGCGGAGCAGAGAGCCCGACGCAAGGCTCGATCCCAGGACACTGGGATCATGACCTGAGCCGAAGGCAGAGGCTTTAACCCACTGAGCCACCCAGGCGCCCCACACCACACCGCTACATATTTATCCAAAGGATACAAACACAGTGATTCGAAGGGCCACATGCACCCCAATGTTTATAGCAGCAATGTCCACAATAGCTAAAATATGGAAAGAGTCCAAATGTCCACTGACAGATAAATGTATGTACACACACATACACAGAAACATATACCCACAATGAAACATTACTCAGCCATCAAAAGAATGAAATCTTGTCATTTGCAATGACATGGATGAAACTAGGGGGTATTATAATAAGCAAAATAAGTCAGTCAGAGAAAGACAATTACCATATGATTTCACTCATATGTGGAATTTAAGAAACAAAACAGAGGAACCTAAGGGAAGGGAAGAAAAAATAAAATAAGATGAAAACAGAGAGGGAGGCAAACTATAAGAGACTTTTAACTATAGGGAACTAACTGAGGATTGTTGGAGGGAGGTGGATGGGGGGATGGGGTAACTGGGTGATGGGCATTAAGGAGGGCACTTGAAGTAATGAGCACTGGGTATTGTAATGCAACTGATGAATCACTGATTTCCACCTCTGAAACTAATAATACAGTACACATTAATTAAACTGAATTTAAAAATAAAATTTTTTAAAAACCTAACGAACTTTAAAATACTGACATTGTGTAATAAGCATTTAATGTCATAAATATGATCACATTTGATCCTCAGAACAACGCTGGAATTGGTAGTAGGTGTTAAACCACCACTGCTTCACAGAGGAAACTGAAGTAAAGTCAGTGGCTAAGCTTTTAGTCCAGTTTTACACAGTAAGGAGAAGAGGGAGTCAAGATGCAAAACTAGGTCTGTCTGACTCCAAATCTTGTAACTAAGCTCTGATAAATGAATTCTGCCTCTCTCAATGCTGAAACAATATGAAAAAATGCCGCTGCTAGGAAACCATTTCACACTTTTATATATTGTCTGTATTTTCTTATTTTTACTATATTGCCTCAATAAGCAGTTTCTTCCAGATACATACTTGGTGTTTTAGAAAGTCATATTGAGTTTTTATTTCAGTTTTAAATAATATCAGACATCCATGGGACATGAGAGGACAACTATGAGGCCCCACTGCTGTGTAACATATTACCCCAAAACTTACCGGCTTCAAACAACAAGCATTTTATTGTCTCAAACAGTGTCTCAGTTAATCTTCATAATGACTGTACAAGGAAGGCAGGAAAGAACTGAAGGTACTGGAATTAAGTACACTCTCATCATAGCTGGTAAGTGGCGAAACAGGATTTGACCAAAGCTCTCCTAACTCAATAACCAAAGCATGAACCATTATTTTGCAGAGCAGCCTATCTAAGGAAAAAAAATATATATTTGGCTCTATAAAACAAGAGCCTCCAAAATCTCCACTCAGGCTGGAGACAAAGTAAGCTAGGCCAGTAAGCTGAGGAATACACATGGCATATTCATACAATGGTGTAAAAAACAAACTGGCCAGAGCAGAATATCTGAACAGAACAGGATCATACAGCTTTCAAAATGGAAGCTGGTTCTAGAGATTACTTAGTCCAACCCATTCACTGTATAGGGATAATTACCTAGTATGAAAAAAATCAAACTTCTTTTTTTTTCCAATATGGGAAGACAAAAGAGGAATCATTTTTATAAACAAATGGCTTTTCCTTTCTTTTTCCTAAGGCTGCCCAATTTCTATCCTCAGGAATTAATAAAAGGGAAGGTCTATCATCCTCTATAATTTATGGCCCCCAAACAAATGCATTTTTAGAAGTTGGGCTCTCTTTCATGTACAGTCCTTCCAGTATGCCTGTCTTTGCCACAGACTCAGAAATCAGATCAACTAACCTGTGTGTGTGTTCATAAAATCCAACTGTTGATTTAAGTTATTATGTTTTGAGTGAAATGTATATGGGCTTTAAAGTATGGACTTCAAGGTGCTGCTGGCTGGCTCATCCAGTGCCTCAGAGAGACCTCTCCTACCCCATCTTCTACTGTCAGGATGTTTTCTAGAAGAAAGAAGCTAAGAGGAACCTATCCTGGAAAGAAAGAAAGAGAGAGAGAGAAAGAGGAATAAAGAAAAAGAGAAAGAAAGAGGGGAAGGAAGGAAGGGAGGGAAGGAAGGAGGGAGGAAGGAAGAAAAAGAAAAGAAGGAAGGAAAGAAGGAAAAGGAAAGGAGGAAGGAAGGAAGGGAACAGACGAGGTATAACAGTATACCTTGATTACAGCCAGTCAGAAAAAGGAGCTTAGCCCACATTAAAAAGAAGTTTATTCAATATTTACTGCAAGCCCCCTGTGTGACAGACATTGTAGTAGGTGCTAAGGAGACCTCTCGATATATTAAAAAAAAAAAAAAATCCCTGACCTTACAAAGAATACATTCTAGTGAAAACAGGTAACAACCAAAACCAGTAAGTAAATCATATGTTACAGTAGAAGGTGGTAGGTATGATAAAGAAAAATAGAGCAGAAAAGACTCAGGGGAAGTGAGTTCAGAAGGTCAGGGAAGACCTCAGAAAGGAGACATTTGAGCAGAGACCAGAAGGGGTGAGGGTAAGCCATGTGGAGGTCTGGGAGAAGAGCATTCCAGGCAGAAGAAACAGCAGGTACGGAGGCCCCAAAGCAGAAACAGGCTGCATGTTTGAGAAACAAATAGACTTCGTTTCTGACAACTTCATGACTCTTAAGTCTGAGAACTCAGAATACTTAAGATCAATCATTTCTGTCTTTTAAGAATTCTCTTAAGAAGATAAACCTGACACCTTTCATTAAAGTAGCCAACCAAAACTAAACAATATTATTTTGAAGGCATGTTTCTCTAGAAAATGGATACCCTTTCATAAGCACACTTAAGTAAAACTGCCGTGACTTGATCTCAACTAGGTTACATTCAACAAGGCACCAGCTAAAGGCAGAGTCATAATTAGGCAAATCAGCCATTCTAGGGAATGACCCTTGGTAGGCAGATCCCACCTACAGACAACTGGAGAAGTAACAAATTCTAAATCCATCATCTTCCCACCTCCCGCACCAGGTACTCCCATGCCCCCACGCAAATCAAACCTTCTAAACCACCAGTTTCCACCAATGTTCCCCTCTAGACCCTCCCTCACTTGTGGTGGTAACATACCACCAGCAATTTCACTTATCCCCTGATGGCACTCCAACCATACAGGATTCTTTCCATCCCTGCTCCAGGACCCTTGCACAAGCTGTTCCCTCTGCCTCAAATTTCCCCTCCCACATCACCACCATTCAACCCAATCAGAGTCCCTGCAGCATAGTCTCCTATCACCACCAACATTTCTTCCCCACATCTATGCACTCACACTCCTGCTCCCCCACTAAGCTGGAAGCTCCTGGCTAGGAGGGGTGGTGTCAGTGCGCCTCACCACCCCATCCCAGGCCCAGCATAGTGCCAGATACCTAGAAGTTTCTCAAAATATATTTGTTCAATGAGTGTCCAAAATTACGCAGTTGGTTTTTCTTCTACTCCACTCCAAGATCACAGCCCAGCTCTCATCACCTCACCACTACTACTTTCCCAAACCCCACGCTCTCCGCACTGCAATCCCACCTACAGCGGTAGTGACCCACCAGCTCACCACCTTCCTAAAATCCCACCAGGACTCTCCTCTGTTCTGACTTAGTCACACATCAGGTCTTCACTCCCCGTCACGGTTTTCAGATTCTTCCCTTAACAAGTAACACCAACTGAATGTAATGTGATTCTCCCCTTTACCTCCAGGGCCAGCCAGCCTCCTCACTATCTCAGGAGTTCCACTGGGGAACCCCTACTTTCTGTGCATCTAAAGCACACTTAGCCTTGTAAGTCAAATTCAAGACACACTTCTCCACGAGACCATGCTTCCTATGGTGACATCACACTTTCCATCCTTGTCTAGATTTAACTGTTCTCTTACAATCTCATGTACGTTCATTCTATATCCCCCACAACTGGCTGGAAGGGAAAGTTCTTAGCCTTTACTGGACACCACTAGGTGTCAGACATTACAGGAGATATAAAACATCTGGGTACATGGGAAGTACTATTAAAACTTCCATGGAGGGACGCCTGGGTGGCTCAGTTGGTTAAGCAGCTGCCTTTGGCTCAGGTCATGATCCCAGCGTCCTGGGATCGAGTCCCACATCGGGCTCCTTGCTCGGCAGGGAGCCTGCTTCTCCCTCTGCCTCTGCCTGCCACTCTGTCTGCCTGTGCTCGCTCTCTATCCCTCTCTCTCTCTGACAAATAAACAAATAAAATCTTTAAAAAAATAAAAAATAAAAAAATAAAACTTCCATGGAATTGACTGGCTCACATTTTCTTATGGGTAATCTTTAACTGCATATGGTCTTACTCTAGGAAGCAGACTTGAAGAAGAAAATAATAAAATCCAGGGAATAAAGGAGTCATCAAAAAATGTAAATGCTCATGAGTCTGAGAAAAAACAAACTGCTTTATTCTCCTTCCCCTACCAAATCAATCATCCAAATTGCTGAAAACAAGAAATTTAATGATTTTCCTGCGCCCTGTCCACTCTAGGAGGAGAACTGAAAAAGCAACAGTAATCCGTGAAGCCTGAGTAATGAAAAGTTGATTGTAGCTCAGGACTAGATAATCCACAGACATGACCTCCAGGCTCGAAAACCAGCACCTGTCACCACAGCCACTCCAGACACAACCCATCAGACCTGCAGAGCTAGAAGGTAACTGAGCTATTTATTCTAATGTTCAAATGCTTGTATCGAACACGCATTTAACATACTCACTACCCAGGATCTGTAGGATCCTTTCCCATCCTTTACTCCATTAAGAATGAACGGTTCCGGGGCGCCTGGGTGGCTCAGTGGGTTAAAGCCTCTGCCTTTGGCTCAGGTCATGGTCCCGGGATCCTGGGATGGAGCCCCGCATCGGGCTCTCTGCTCAGCAGGGAGCCTGCTTCCACCTCTCTCTCTCTGCCTGCCTCTCTGCCTGCTTGTGATCTCTGTCTGTCAAATAAATAAATAAAATCTTAAAAAAAAAAAAAGAATGAACGGTTCCTGCATAAGAGGAGACGATTTCTCAGTCTCATTAATTTTAAAGAATGTTTTTTTAAATGTTACCCCTGCATGCACTGCCACAGCCAGAAATACCAGAATCACGTACTAGTGAACGTGCGTGTAGATTGTGTATGCTACATCCTCAGCCCAAAAATTTCGATTTAAGGGGAAGTGTAAAATCTATTGGTAAGCACTATAAAAAATTACGGATGTTTCCAACTATTTGGGTTCTTACTGGCTCTTACTCCTTTTTCTGGAGTTGAATTGAATGCAAGAATACAGCAAAACTGACCCAAGCAGTGTCAATGCATTTTCCGTGGAGAAGAGATTAGCCAAAAATGAAAGCCAAGCTCTTTGACAAACATGCAACAAGACTCAAAATATGCCAGTCAGCTTAAGTCATCGGAGCTCATCATTTTTGGTTGAACATACTTTAGAAAACTAATAACCCGGCTTGTCTAATAAGCCATGGATTCCATTCAAAGCAGTAGAATTCATTAAGCATGAGGGGATATGGTACATTTTGTTGTCACTTTGCTACCCCAGCCTCAGGCAGAAAGCACAAAATTATCTAACCATTTGAGGACAAAGGTGGAAACATATACTGCTAAAACCCGAGGTACACCGACCTGCCACTTTGTGCTGAAAACAACAGCACCCCTTGCTGGGGAGAAGGCTTTGGTCAGCTCAGCAGGGACAGTAGCAAGGGAAAAAAGCCCACGGAAGACCCAAGAAACTGTAAGCAATTTAACACATAAAATCACCACCCTCTCCCTAAGGGGTAAGAAAATCTTTACGTCATTTTCAACTTTTCAATGACTCCAGATGGGAAGCATTTTATTTTATTTTATTTTATTTATTTATTTATTTGCATTTGGGAAGCATTTTAAAACATGAATGAATTTACAGGGAAGGTTTTCAGAAAAATCCTTTTTTGACTAAAGTGAGGTACACCCTATTAAATATGCACAATTGTTTTCAGGAGCCCTGATTTTCATACTTTGAAAAATACTGTTTCAGGGCATCAACACTGCTCAAACACAGGGGACCCAAATATTAAAATCATACTTGAACCTTAGGTCGGGGCACCTGAGCAGCTCAATGGGTTAATCATCCCCCTTCAGGTCAGGCCATGATCTGGGGGTCCTGGGATCCAGCCCCACGTCAGGCTCCCTGCTCAGCGGGGAGCCTGCTTTTTCCTCTCTCTCTCCTGCTCATGCTCTATCTCTCACTCTCTCCCTCTATCAAATAAATAAATAAATAAAATATTTCCTAAAAAATGTTTGGTCACTATCTTTTTCCTTCTGGCAGAAGTATGTGCACACATGTGGCTCAGCATTTTCGAGCAGGAGGAAAACTAAAGATTTTTAATCTATAAACATACAAGGTTCCCAAGTTTCTTCACCATGATTCACAGGCTATTTGCAACCTAAGGGGATTGATCTGCTGTAAGCCTAGGGTTTTCTGTCCTTAACAGCCATGCTCTGGGAGTCACCGTCATGCCTGTGTCAATTTCAATGTCTCCATGACACTGTCACAGCCTTCTCTCGGGTGCATGTAATGGCTTAGAGGCAGTCCAAGGAAAAGTTCTTCAGGGTTTCTGGGACAAAAGATTCTAGAAAATAATGATTTATTGAAGTTCTCATGATCCTCAAAATAAGGCAATTCAGATTCTTACAAAGGCTAAATCATAATAAACTCAATGTCATCATCACTGAAATTAACCAAAAAATCGCAAGTCTTCATTTTTGATGCATAATTTTAGTCCTACAAGGAATTTTAATGAGTAAATCCTGCCAGATTTCCAAGCCAAAGCTTCACTTCTAAAACACATCTTCATCAAGTGATCAAGATTATCTAAATTGAACTCACCTCTTTATGCTTGGGTAGGCAAATGGACTACTACGTTACTATTAATGCAAAGGGATTTATTTTCAGCTCTGACCTTCAAAAGTCTGAAAAGCTGCACCCAAGGTCAACATCAAAAAGAGAGAGGAGGTGGGGAGGAAGCTGGTAGTTGTTTTCAAAGTGATCTCTGTCCAACCCCATAAATCAGTTTTTCCAGTCAGTAAATGCAGACACAAATAATAAAAAGCCTTTTCAGGGAAACTGTAATTTGGCTCATTGTTTAGAACTATCTAAAGACATTCTAACTCATCATTTCACTCCTTTTTAATCTCCCATTAGGTTTTGCACTGTATGGCTACATAACAATAACAGCTAATATTTATTGGGTATTTTTCACATTATGCGCTAGTCACTATTCTGGGCACTTATATATATTATTTCATTCAAACCCCATAGCCAACTATGAAGTGGGTGGTATTATTATCTTCATTTCACTGATGATGAAACTGAGGTACAGAGTTAAATAACTTGCAAAGGTCACCATTTAGTAAATGTTAGAGTCACAAGATAATAATTATAATAATACTAATAATAATAATAATTAATACTTCATAGCACTTCAGGATTTTGTAAGAGTTTTTTTCAGCCATTATCTCCTTTGAGCTTCACAATGCCTGTGATATTGATGGAATAACATAGCATCAGTTTAATTTGACAAATGAAGAAGGAAGGCTCCAAAATACTGACTTTTCCAAACCAGGACATGAAAGAGCTAGAACAGGAATCCAGATTTTCTGATTCTGTATTCTCTCCTTCCTCCCACAACACAGGCTGCCTTTTTTTTAATTGGAGACACTTCAATACAAGTATTTTCATCAAGCACTGATTATTTCTCAAAGTAAAACTCTGGATTTCTCAAAGCATACTTCTAGATCCACATGATTATAATTATGTCTCATTCCCCCTTTTATCCCCAGCATCGAGTGCAGTGCCTGGCACATGGTAGACTGAGTCTGAGTATTCTCAGACCCTCTTCCTCTTCCTCCACCAAATTCATTCCTCTGTGTTCACGCTACCTTGCCACCCTGGACTGGCTTCAGGAGACACAGTCCATCCTCACATGTCATCACTTTGAGGAGACCAAAGTCTATGTAAGTCCACACTCTTCCACAATCCAACACCCAAGAAGATATGACAACTCTGAGCTTTATCTTAAGTTGCATGCCAAAACTCGGTTGATGACTGCGGCAGTCCACCTTCAAGATGGCTCCCAGGGACCTCTGCTTCACAATACTCACACTCTTATATAGTCTCCTCTCAGACCAAGGTGGGCTGGTGTGACCAACAGAATATCGCAGAAGTAAGAAGAGGTTAAAAAGACTGTGGCTTCTACCCTGGGCTTTCTCTCTCTCTACGACCACCTGCCTTGGAGGGAAGCCAGCCACCACGCTATTAAGAACACTCAGAACCAACAGAGGGTTGCCACGTGCACATAAGTGAGCCTAGAAACAGCTCCACCACCCCAGGTGACTGATGCTTCACTCACAGCTTGAGTCCCACCTCATTGGAGACACTGAACTAGAATCATTCAGCTAAGCCGCTCCTGGATTCCAGATCTACAGAATCTGTAGGTGATACACACGTTCTTTCTTTAAGCTGCTGACTTTTGGATGGAACACACCACACAGCAATAGGTAACCAACACAGGGACAAAACCTGCTATCCGCTGGCATAAGACTTACCGTCTCAATGGACACCCCCTACATACACACACACTTGTTGTGAAGATCCAGACAACAAGCTGCTCCAAGGTTAAGGTGCTTGTTTCATGACGTACTGCCGCCGATCTGCCTAGGGGTGACGCATAACGCATGGTATATGTTCTGTATCACCTTGCTGGAATCCAAAAAATTTCAAATCTTGAAACATACCTGGCCCCAAGAGTTTCTGATAAGGCACTGTGAGCTGTGTTCACTTTTTCTAAAACACCTTTTTTGATTAACCCCACCTTGGCATATTAGAAACATCATTTCTTAGAATAATTTATTTACCTCTTAGAATACCCACCACATAACTTATTACTTGGTTATAAATGGTCTTGTCTTCGGTCTATTGTTTTATAAGTTAATGTTCAGCTTTCCAACTCAAAGTTAAACTTGTTACAGGCAAGAGTCCTCCCTCTATTTTATACTCAATGCCAGAAATCCTGGACGCTACGGGGTACACAGCAAGCTCGGAATACATTCTTGTAGAATTGAGTTCACAAAGCCATACCGACAACTACAGATATACGGTACTAGTCCAGACCCCCATACACTCTCACACTCAAAAACCTATTTGTCTTCAAATAACTGCCCCCAGAACATGATGTAAAAACAGTGTCTGAAAGGGGAAGGGGGAAAAAAAAAAAAAAAGCTGGCTCTCTGAGGAATTCTGGAAAATTTGCACATCCTCCAAGTGCCCTTGTAAACAGCTGCAGACACATGAAATAATCATTATCAAGGGAAAAGATCTATTAGTCTCCTGACGATTGGCCCATCTGAAACCTTTCAACGAAAGTGCAATTTTACCTTTCTGCTCTCCTCCCTCGCACCCTCCCTCGGGCAGGGAAAAGGGTCACTAATCAGTTTTTAATTTTCTTTCCTGAAGCGATATTCAGAACAGAGCTGTAAGAACTCAGCATAGAAGCTTTACAAAATAAAGACCAAGGAAGAACTCCAGACCTTTTGGATAAATGTTTCTTTTAAAGCCAAAAAATTAAAATGCGATGTGGTAAGTGTCTCTCTGGAAAGAAATAAGATCCCTTGAGACAAAAGAATCTCTCAAGAAATCTCAAGAGATAAGATTCCTTGAGACAAAGGGTCTCTCCCACATATGATCTCTCTGAAAAGAGTGCCACAAATCCACATTCTAAGGGAAATCAGGCCAAATCGTAGCCCTATCAAGATTTGATTTGAGGAGGAGGGAGGAGGGTAGAGAGGGGGCTGGAACCCGGGAGGAGGTGGGATTGGCAGTAAACTTAAGCGATTTTCAATCAGTTCTGACCTCTTCCTTTATAATCGGCTCCCAGCCCTTCCTCTCTTGTGTGCAGCCAAGAAATCAGGGGTGGATGAGCACTGAGAAAAGGACCAGATGGGAAACGGAGAAACAGGATTCTGAGGACTCTGTGCTGGGCTCTAGGAAATCACTGCCCTTCACTGGAGGCCCTCACTTACAGAATGAGAGGACAGGATAAGACAATTCTGAATGTCCACGCCAGGTCTAACTCTATTATAAGTGAGATCCAGTCTGCTGTAATTCACATCATGTCTTCGACATCCTCCCCCTGGTGTCTGTGGCATATTCTGACAGCATCTTGGGGCTGCGTCAAGTGAGGCCATGTGACCACACACAGGTTTGCTATAGAGAATCAGACGGCAAAAGAATGAGTGGCTGGCAGGAAAAAGCCATGACAAGTAGAAATGAGTTTGTATTGAAGATTCTGTCCTGCTCTGGCATTATCCAGATTCTAGACATCTGAGATTTTCTTCACGGAGGGAACTGCCCATAGTCTGCATATCTATTGGGATTTTTCAAAGGTTTGAATACTACCAACTTGCAAATCATGTGACCCAGACAAAACTGCAAAGTTTACATGACATCAGTTTCAGTACCACTAAGATTTGTTAAAACTGTCCTCAGTCAGGGGCTGTTAGTCCAATTCCATACAGCTGTAGCTGCTTCCTAGGCTTGAACCTTAATTCTGCTAGGAATCCTAGGAGTTCCAGGTGAAAAGGAAGGCCCCAGGGGAGGCGGATGGTGTTCACAAGTGGTCCTCTAGCCATCTATGTTATTTTCCATTGTGCAGCGCTCTTCTCGGGACAAATCTCTAGCAATTTCTCAGTATGTTTCAAGGGAATAGATAAAAACCACACACCTATTTAAATATTAACTTATCTAACATGCTACACCTTCACCTATCAAAACTAACAAAATTATTCATGAAACATGCAAATGCCCTTTTCCTGGCCTTCTACCTAGTGTTTAAAGAAAGAGTAAACAAGAATCAAAGGCAAATCCTTTATACACAATGTAAGCAGCAACAGTCAAAGGCTGCACAGAACAGTTTTTTGGAAATCTAAATATTCAACCAAGTTTCAAGTTACAATAGCAGCAGCAACAACTTCACTAACACAATCCTTCTATCAGTCCTTCGGGTATGACAAATACTGAGCACCACTAGGTGCCTGACACCCTTCTAGGTTCTTGAAGAGTTGACAGTGGATAAAACAAACAACGTTTTACTGCCCCCACAACATTTATACGATTTTTTCCCATAATATGACCTATCAAATTTGTTTTAACTGGGAGTGTTTCTTTGTTAAATGACAAACACCTACTATCTTGCCAAGGAACTAGTAAAAATAAATAGGACACATAAAAATAGGCATGTATATCAATGGAATAGAACTGACAATGGAGAAGTTAATCTTCACATTTATTGTCAATTTTTTTTTAAGATTTTATTTGAGAGAGAGAGTGTGTATAAGTGGGAGGGAAGGGCAGAGGGAAGAGAGAAGCAGACTCCGTCTTGAGCAAGGACCCTGACCCGGGGCTCAATCTCAGGATCCTGGGATCACGACCTGAGCTGAAGGCAGGTGCCTAATCCACTGAGCCACCCAGGTGCCCCAGTTGTCAACTGATTTTTTATAATGGTGCTGAGACAATTCAATAAAAAATAGGCATGGAGCTAAGGGTTTCACATGCAGTACCTCAGAATAAGATGGAGAGCCTCACCCTAATTTTACAGATGAGAAAGCAGACTCTAAGAGGGTGAGTGACTGGCCACCCACACCTCTGAGACAGCCAGCATCACTTTGAGCAGGAGTGGAAGGGAAGATATCGCAAACCAGAATTCAGAACAAAATTTATTAGGAAATAATAGATCATACATAACTATCATTTATGGGGCAATTTTTGATCCTATGTGCTTAAAATTTGTTCTCAAATTCTTATAGTCATCCTGCAGCAGCCAGCATGCCCCCCCCCCTCCAGCTTACAGATGAGGAAACGGAGCCTAGTTCCAGGAAAGAGTCACTTGGTCAGTCACAGGGGAGAGCAGAGTTTGAACACGGGGCAGGAGTGGGGAGAAGGGAGAGGCTGAAGGTGACCACACAGCACCCAGGTTAGAATGCTGGTTCAGGTGTGACACATAAGGGCCAGGACTAAGTTGGGAACAGTGAGAATGGTGGAGAAAAAACAATTTATTGAGTGACAATTAAGGTGACAAAGGCTCTAAGATTGCCTCTGAGACTTGGCTCAGAATGAAGACCAAGGTGAGACCTGAATGGTTTAAAAATTCCAAGGGTCTTTGTGGGCTAGCTCTGGATCCTGACCGTCACTTGCGTCACTGTACGGAAAAGCGGCATTCTGAGCAAGGTACTTTCTACCCAACTTCTGGGACACCATCCCCACAAAGTTGGGAACCTCCGGCATTATTAATTATGCTTTCTCATGTGCTCAGATGGGTCATTTCTAAGCCATCTGTTGCTGCATTTTGTTCTCTGGTCAGTCTCGGTCAGCTAATTCCTCCCCCACCACCGGCTCTTTTGGTTATGGTCCATGGGGGCCAGCACTCAGCACTTCTTGCTTTTCCTTGCCTGCCCGCAGCTCTCTTATCCTAACCTCCTCCTGGTATGTCAATACCCTTGAAAACAAAGTTCTCACACATTTGGAAACCACTATCAGGCCCTTTCACGTCTTCAGTGATTATTTGGAAAACCTCTGGGGGAGCCATCTCAGCCTTTGGGGAATCTCCTAGCAAAGGGTTTAGTTACAGAGTAACGTGCAAATAAGCAGCACTAAGGAATAGTGACCGTTCCACTTAAAAAAACAGGAACTACATACATGGCTCAGAGAACACAGGAATGCAATTCACATTTTTTAGAATGGTATCTTAGACTCACCAAAGTCTAGTTCAGGCGCTTTGAGTCACAAACCAAAATTGGCTGGTTCCCGAACTTAGCACACCTAGGCTATACCTAAACGAGTAATGATGGATGCTTGGTTAATTTTCATATAAGAAACTTAGAAACAAATCTTTTGAGGCAGAAGAAAATGGTGATCACTCTTCACATCCCAAAGCAGGCTTGATGAGGAGCATTACGTATGAGCTAAACTTGCGGCTAAAACATTGGAGACAAAGCTCAGCCAAAAGCAGCCAATCTCAGGGAAGCTGGAGGGGCATGGTAAATCTAGTCACTGGCCTGTGGAAAAATACCCCGTGCATAGGAATGAAAAACTTATCATGTGTCATTAAAAAAATAATATTTACTGACACTGTCTCTGCCATTAAGCCTTAGAGCAATGTCAGATGAGGTTGATGCAGCTTCAAGAGTAAAATGGGGGGGAGGGGTACAGCAAGATTAAAAAGTACGCAGATGGTCCCTGGTGGTGTAAACTCACCGTGTGAAATCAACTGGCCATCCTCTCTGATGGTTTATAGAATAGGAGACCGGGAAGAAAAAGAAACTCCTGGGTGAGGATCTATTATCCATTCTAGAAACATGTCCTTCTTGCAAAAGACTCTCAAGTTGTAAGGGGAAAGTTATACTTTTTAAAAATAAAGAGAGACAGAAAAGACTTAATCCTGACCTCTAGGATACAAAAAGGGTGTGCTTCGTGTGTTCTGGAATAGGAGCTCATCAGCTCTTGGGCGCGCTGTGTGCACTCTGCCCACAGCGCCATCTCATTTTCTACCCATTATCAATATAAGAATTAGAGTAAATCTTGGCAACAGACTTTTCACAGCAAGGTTTACTTTATTCTAGGATCTTTTCTAGTAGAAATAAAATGGCAAAAGGACCTCATTATCCATAAGATTTTCAATGTGGCCTGTTCCAGCTGTAACACGCCTTCTGTTCTTCTATTCAAATGATAGTTAATAAGCATCTTCTGTGTGAGGCGTACCACACTAGCTGCTGGGGGACCACAGGTAGGAGCTCGCAGACTGCTGGAAGAAACAGACGTGTCCAGAAATGATGCTTGCAATGCGACAAGGGAAGTGCCAGAACAGGATGTGTGGGAAGTCCTGGCTAGCACTTCACTCTGCCTGGTCAGCCCGGGTTGAAGGCTTCCTGGCAAAGAGCACACTTGATTCAAGTCTTAGAGGATGAGTTCAGGTGAGTGTGTACTTTGGGAAAGGTAAGAGGGTACACCACTTGGCGAGAATCAATGCATAAACACACAAGAGTCTGGTACGTTTGGGAAACTGAGCATTTCAGTGTGCCCACGGAGCAAGTCATCTGGGTAGGGCCTCAGAACTGCTATAGGTCTAGAGCAAGCAGGCTGCTAACATGAACAATGAAGTTTGGAATTTGTGCCTATTGCCCATCAGGAGACAGGTGGCAAAACAGTTGTCATGACTGGGCAGAAGGTGCTATTGGCAACTCCTGGGTAGATGTAGGAATATGGTCATCCCCCCGTGGATGGGACAACCTCCCAAAGAAGAACTGCCCAACTCTGAGATACAACTGGACACAAACCATCAAAGAGTATTGCATTTTCTTTCTAAGCATCTTAATAAAAATAACCACTATCCATGTGGCTAATTGAAAGAAAAGTCTAGACTTTCATCTCTACAGTTTATATTTAACTTTATCACCACCTGCAATGGTCAGAATATTGTGCCCTTAAAATTCATATGTTGGAACCCTAGCCCCAAGGTAGTATAGGAGTTGGGGCCTTTGAGATTACTGGTCTTATAAAAGAAGGCCAAAAAAGCTATTACTATAGATAGCCCCTTCTGCGATGGGAGGATACAAGTTTTTCACCCAGAAAAGGGCCCTCACCTAACTATGCTGGCACCCTGATCTCAGATTTCCAGCTTCTAGAACTATGGGAAATAAATTTCTCTTGTTTATAAGCCACCCACTCTGTGATACAGATTGTAGCAGCCCAAATGGACTAAGACAATATCCATGGTCAAAAGAAAAAAAAAAAAAAAAAAAAAAAAGCTCTGCATAATTTTTTTTTTCCAGTAAGCTCTATTTCCAACATGGGACTTGAACTCATGACACCAAGATCAAGAGTCATATGCTCCTCTGACTGAGCCAGCCAGTGCTTCCTCAAAGCTCTGCACTAGTTGAAGTTTAGTTCAAAGTCAGTTGAAGCTTAACATTACAGAATTCAAGAACAATGATATTAACAGGGCTAAAAAAAAGTACAGTCCAGGGGCACCTGGATGGCTCAGTGGGTTAAGCCTCTGCCTTTGGCTCAGGTCATGATCCCAGGGTCCTGGGACTGAGACCCACATTGGGCTCTCTGCTCAGCAGGGAGCCTGCTTCCCCTCTCTCTCTGCCTGCCTCTCTGCCTACTTGTGATCTCTGTCAAATGAATAAAAATCTTAAAAAAAAAAAAAAAAGTACAGTCCACCAAAAACCAATGAAATTATAAGCACTTGGTGAAGCACAGCCATTACGGGGCCAACAAAGTTCCTCCCTTAAATTAGTTTTAAATCACTTTCAAACCATGGATGATAAATGGTATTTTTAATCTTTTTTTTTTTTCCAAGGAAAAAAAAGTTACAAAATTGAGGGGACTTTACAGTTTGAGGATCTTGATAAGGCTGTATTGTAGAGCTGAAATTTGCTAAGAGAGTAGAACTCACGTATTCTCAACAACAACAGAAAGTAATTATGTGAGATGATGGATGTGTTCATTACCTGAATGGTGGAATAGTGGGAATCCTTCTGCAACTTATGTTCTATCAAATCATGCCGTACAATTCAATCTAATTCCATTTGTTAATTATACTTTTATAAAGCTGAAAAAATACTTTGAATCGTTTTAAAAACAAAAAGATATCTGAAAGGGCATTTATGTAGTAGTCCATCTTCAACAGCCACAATCATACAGATATCCTATTTGAATTTCTGAAACGAGCGGGAGTGTTGGTGAGGGAGGCTTCTATCCCAGTCATGTCTAATTTACCAAACAATCAAGACCCACACCCAACCTCACATTGACAGAAATGTTGGTGTATGATTACTTACTTCAACCTATGTTTATCAAGTCCCTGACTCTATACCTTATGAGGTTGATATTAGAAGACATAGGTATCCACATATATATTTAATACAATTTATGAAGCACTGGTGCTTTTCACTGTGTTCCAATCTTCTTAGATGTTTTCTTCACTGATCCAAATGGACTGGAAATGACAATCCTTGGTAAGTGAGATGCAAATAATTTAAATCCCCACCTTGTAACTGCTTTTCTAGGTTATTAGGAAGTTTCTGATCAAAACATCAAAACTGACAATATTTCCTCAGAAACTTCAGTATGATTAGGAAGAAACTTCACTTAGAAGGTAATGAGTAAATTGCACACTTCAACTGTGTGAACTGTGTATGTCAAATAACGCCTTTTAAAAAAGTTAATGGAATTTCCATCTTGCTGTCATATTGGTTTCATTAATTGAGTCAAATACAACAAGGGAAAAATGAGCACCTCAGTGTTTATTACATCAGTGCTCAGAGCACAAAAACCTCACTGAAATGAAATTATTAATCTAGGTCACATTTGCAGCAGGAATTCTGAGGACTAAATTTATAATCAAACCTTGCAATTTTTTTTCCCCTGGAAAATCTTTTGCTAATCGTTTGACAATGTATTCAAGTAGTTTGAGCCACAATCAAATTTTGTTTTCTCAGAGAACAAAAAGTAAGATCTTTACCTCCCCCAGCACAAAGAACTACAAAGGACATAACAAAAGTTTCCCTGAACAAACATTACTCAAAAAACCAGAAGACCAGACACAGCAGAAATTCTTACTTAAACAAACATAGAGATAGCAGCATAGAACAAACAACTAAAAACTATTGTGGGGGTCAACACACAACCAATAGCTTTTGGTTTATATAAACTTGGGTTCTTAAGTCTTGGATAAGGCTCAAATTATAAACTGCATGCGAAAAGACTTCCCACTTGTCAAGGTGAGGTTACCTCTAAGGCAAGTTAAGAAGCAAATTTCTATATAACATTAGTATGAATACAAATACATTGTGGGTTTTTTTTTTTTAAGATTTTATTTATTTATTTGTCAGAGAGAGAGAGAGGGAGAGAGAGCAAGCACAGGCAGACAGAATGGCAGGCAGAGGCAGAGAGAGAAGCAGGCTCCCTTGATGAGCAAGGAGCCCGATGTGGGACTCAATCCCAGGACGCTGGGATCATGACCTGAGCCGAAGGCAGCTGCCCAACCCACTGAGCCACCCAGGCGTCCCCATTGTGTTTTATTTTTTAAACAGAAAATTATTTTCCATTTAAATGCTATTCATCTTGACATAGATGATGTCTAACTATTGTCTCCAGGTTGAAATGCTTTCCATGGGAGCAAACACATCAATTTTTTTTCTAGTTGATGAAAGACTTTTAGGAAGTTGCAGAAAATCACTTCATGACTAACTTCGATTTGTAATTTGGTGCTTAAACAAATCTAAAAAGTGTTTTTCAAAATGGCACACAGAAAAAAATTTTTTACCAACTTTCTCTCACATTTCTTCTACTTAAATTCACTACAATTAATTTTTTCAGCTCACAATGCATTATTATAACAGTAATACAAGCAAATTCTTAAATAAATACTTAGGAATCACTAAAATCCTATCAGTAAAATCCATGCTTCCACGAAGGGACGAAATAAGTGAATAATTTTAATGCAAAATTAACTATCTTCATTTCATTTGAGATAGAATGTGGAAAGGGTCATCTCAAAATGTTAGGAAATACTTTTGAAAAATAAGGAAGATTTTTCTATTTTAATTTCAGAAGTAAAATGGGCTAATTGATGTCATATGCTTAACTTTATTTTATTTTCATTAATTATGAAAATAAAAGTTACCAAGTGTACTATCCTGGGGAAAACACCATAATAGTAGCTATTGACTATTTCATTTATATTTTAGTTGACTATTTCATTTACAAACTAAAGTAGGAGTTAAAATGCCAAATATGTACAGAATAATAATATACACATATCTATTCAATGTTTGAATAACATCTACATGTGAGACGCTATTCGTGCATTATTCCATTTATAAATACACACATGTCTTTAATTTAGTACATACCACAAGTAGATAGGTGCTTAACACATGCATTTAATGGTAGCCTGGTAGTTACAGATAATGTGGTTAACTTCAGCAGACAACATCTGTGTTACACATATGGCCATCAAAATAATTGTGGCATGCTTTTGTGACACTGAAAGAGGCCAAGCCTGTTGCGAAATGATTACTTCCAACAAAAGCCTGCTTAAATTATTGTTTAGTTAAATGGCATATACTCCAAATAACAGCATTATAAAGTTGCTATTGCCTTTGAATCACTCACCAATTTCCAACATTCATTTGTAAAACAAGATAAGCACCATCAGGTTATAAAAAGTAATTATGGATCAGGATTTTCTTATTCATGTTCCTTTGACAAAATTATTCCATTTGATCCCAAGTCTTGGCTGCTCCCCTGACAGAATAATGTACGTGCTCCACAGCTGACAGGGGTATATGGCTTTCATGATTAAATAGGAAGCTCACACTCCAGATGACTTCAGACTGTGCACTTTAGAAAGATTTGTTGTTTTAGTATCAGATCATCCATTATCTTTTTCTAATTGTTTCTTTCCCCAAGCCAAAGAGAATCTCTGTATTATCAAAAATTTATGTTTTGTGATTTTTGCCTATTTGCACAGTACACCAAAGAATGCTACATCCTCTTGGAAAGTACCCCCGCCTCCGGTTTCATGGGGGGAGGGAGGGAGTGGAACATAAAGAAAAGCTGGAAATAAAGTATGAAAATATGAAACACCCTTTTCCAGGAGTCCTTTATTGGCCTTGAGGGGAAACACCAAATGAGAGTCTGACTGACGTTTGCTTTTTATAATTCCTGGGAGACAACGTTCGAAAAACAATTTCCAGGGAAGAAAAGGTTAACTTTATCTTGTGGCTTTAACTGATCACTTTTGCCCCCATCTCCTGCTTAAGAATGACACCTGTGAAATTAGAATTCTGTGCACCAGAAATGGTGACCTCAAAGCTAAAGCTTTTGGCCAGTAACAGTTACTTTAGTGTACATAAAGCTGTGTAAAAACTGATTCACACAAGGAAATGCCGAGGGCCTGCGCCATTGGGATTAACTTCTGACATACAAGACTAGAAGACGACACTGGCAGCTCTACGGGGATGGAGAGTGGGGGGCAATAATGGGGAGGAGGAGCGGTAGCCCTTCACTGGACTCAGCTGCGAAGGTTATTTAAATTGCTCCGGCTATTTAAATATGCAGAAAAAAGAAAACAAAACGCTCCGAATTCGGATCACCTTTGGGTAGTTAACGTTGTAGCAAGAGCAAAACAAGCGCGCAGGCGCGTCCGGCAGGTTGTCAACCATAAACATAAGAACTCATCAAAATTAAGGAAGTGGATCTCTGCAATCTCCCACAGCCTGGGTTCTCCAGGTTAATAGCAGTAATTGCATTTTAATGGCCTACAAACGGGCGCAAAGTTATGTACCGAAGCGCTTTGAGAGATGTTTACTTAAACGTGGGGATAAAACCAGTTCGCTTGTAGACTGGAAATTATTTTCCGTCCAAACGTAGCATTACCCAACTACAAACCCAGGCACAGTCAGCCGGTAAACGTGTTCCAGCGAGTGAACTATATGTTCACTGCCCCATGACCCTAAGAGAAAAACACCCTTCGACAAAGCCAAGGGAAATCGTGCCTTCAACACTGTAGGCAGCCGGTACATTCGGTTCTGCGCCTCTTTGGAGCTGCGGGGGCCTTAGATGCTCTGGGAGGAAACCGGTGCTGGGAAGAGTTTTGGTCTCCGTTGCAGGACTGTGGGTTGCAACTGAAGAGTGGATGGCGGACTACCCTCTGAGACATCAAACTTACTTCCCTTTATGAAGGGACTCCAAGTCAATCCCCCCGGACCCGTCCACCCTGTACCTGAGCGCAGGGCAACTGTGGCTCCTTCCCAGCGCGCGGAGAGCAGGCACCGGCCGAGACCCTGACAGCCCTCAGACAAAGCCGCGGACCCCCGAGCCTGCCCGGCTGCCGACCCCCTACCCCCGGGACACGCCCCCGGCCCGCGCCTACCTTGATGCCCTGCTGCTGGGTGGTGAGGGTTAACTTGGATTCATTCAGAAGCAAAACTTCGCAGTAAAATTCTTCCGGAACAGCGCAGAAGCAGCCCATGTCGGCTGTGGCCGTCTCCAGTCAGGAGAGAAAGCTGCGACCAAGGCGCCGAGCCGCCCCCTCCCCTCAGGCGCGAGGCATTAATTTATTGTCCGCGCGGCGGCCGGGGCGAGAGGGTCGGTTCCCGGCGGAGTCCCGGGCCACGCGGACAAGGCGCCCGGCGCCGGCTGGAGGTAAGAAGGGCGGAGAAGCCGGGGGAGTCAGCGCCCGGGAGCCGCCGGGGAAGCGCCGGCGGAACTGAGCGCGGAGGGCGGCGGCGCGTCCCCGCGCATCCTGCGGCTCGGGCTCCTCCGAAGGCGGGGGCGCCGCGGCCCCTCCCGCAGTCCTGGGGACGACAAAAGTCGCCTGGCAATGGGGGCAAGAAACAGGAAAAGGGAGGGACGCGAGCTCGAGGCCCTCCCCAGACGAGAAAAACCCTGGGAGCTGTGCAGTCCCCTTCGCCTCAGCCCGCCTGGAGCACAGCCGCGACCCTCGGCCTCCCTTCCCTGCGGAGTCCCCGGAGGGCTTGCACTTCCAACCCCGACCCCACCCCGCAGCCACCGGTCCCGTCCGCCGGTTGGGAATCCTCGGCCGTTCCTTTGTGTCAGGGGTACCCACGACGCCCTAGTCCCAGTGCAGGGCCAGTGGCGAGGGCCGTCACTCAGTCAGCTACCTCCGCCACCCCATCCCGTGGGCACCCAGCCGCCCGAAGAGTGTCGGAAAGGGCCGCGCGCTCCTTACCGAGACTGGCGAGCGCAAGTCAGCTCTCGGCGGGGCACCGCTCCCGTCTGGGAACCCTGGAACTCATCATGAGGGACTGTGTGTAGCCAAGTTCAAGCTCGCTCTCCGAGAACGCCTTGCGGTGGCGGCGGAGTGCTGCTCCTCCGGGAGATTCTGAGAAGTGGGGAGTCGGAGGGCTTGCGGGCGCGCCGGCGGGCGGAGAAGCGGGAGCCCAAGCTGGGAACGCGCCAGCGGGCGGATGGGGGTGTGCCCTGGGCGCGCAGGCCGCGGCGGCTCCCGGGAAAGTTCTCCAGGAGGCGCGAGGGGTGGCGCCCCGGGCGGGAGCAGCCCAGGTGCTGCTGGGCTGGGCCCCGGCGTCAGCAGAGAGCCCTGGAGCGGAGCGGGGGCCCAGAGGCCGGGAAGGGGCGCCCCTTCCGGGCGGGGTCCCGGCTAAGGGCGGAAGGCGAAGCGGAGGTGATCGAACCGCGAGGTGCGGGCAGGTCCGCACGGGAACCCGCGCGCCGCACCCTGGCCGCCCCGCTGTCGGGAGCGCTGGCCCTGCTGGCCGTGTGGGTTTCCTAGGGAGACGGGAGGGTGGCTCCAGGAAGACCCGGCGCAGTTCTGCTCGGACCCTGGCGTTCGGCGCTCCCAGTCCCACGCCCTCCGCGCGACGGGCCGTGTCCAGGACTGGCGGGCACAATAGCTCTGAGGCTGCAGTGACCCCTGGTGGGTCCTCCTGTCCGTGCACGAGCAGCAGAGGCTGAGCGCGGGATGAGGCCAGAGCCCCGCTGGCCTTCGGAGCAGGTGCAGTCTGTGTTCTCCAGCTGGGAACCAGCAGCCAGTCAATGCAAGTAGAAGTCAGAACTGACGAGGGGGGAGAACGTGGGGCAGGGTTGGCGGTAAGCCTCCCAGAAAACTTCTCCACTTCATATTGTGTATTAGAAAGGGCAAGAGCTTTGGCATCTCATTGTTTTGAGTTCCTTCTTCTATAAGGTATACCTCTATACCTATAAGGTAGGTAGTCAAAACTCACAAAATTTGCTTAAAATCTTAAATATTTCAAGGAAAAAATACTGGCAGCCGCAGCACAGTAGATGGAAATGAACAATTTGCAACTTCGGACGGAGTTTCCTTCCATAGTCATTTGCCACGAAGGACCTTCTAAGACACTGCCTTGTGTCTAAGAGAACTCCTGTTATCTCCGGCCCATCTAAACATGAATTAGCACAATCCCCAAATTGCAATAGACATAAACCCTCATGTTTAGTATGAACTTTACCTAAAGCGAAGAACCAAACGCCATTTTATCTTGTAAGGTTGCTGTGAAATTGAAACCGGTTTTTGAATTCCTAATCAAATTCTGTGTCCAACTTTGGGTTGTGTTGTCAGTGTTTTGCCTGACATGAGCTGGCACATTTTTCTGGATTTTAACTTCTTTACTTCTGGAGGCTTTTCTGTAACTGAATGTTCCCGACATAAATTACCAAATGTGATTGAAAGGCTTCATAACAGGTTTTCATTCTTTACCACAATATCCAATAGGGTCACCTGTGCTTGCAAAAACAAAAGGTAAAATCCAGGTATAACCATTTGTTTCCCAGTTTTGAGTTTCACTGACACTTGTTTTATGTCCTTTGACTTTGTTTTGTTTTGTTTTTGTTTTACCTCCAATGGTAATGAAAAGGATGGGTGTCTGGGGTGAAGGCAAGGTTCTGTTCCAGGCCCCTCACAAAGGAGAGTACAAAGCCATGAATTCCCATACATATGAGAGCCCTTTCTGAGTGAAGCACTTTCTTTTCCGTTTCTTTGTCAGAGATTGGAGAAAAGAAAAAAAAAAAAGTCTTTTTAACACAGAATTGGAGCTTCCTGGAGATAATAGGAAGATTCCACAGGTTGTTAGTTTTTTTTTTTTTTTTAAACAGGCTTTTTGAACTTTAATTGGCATACAGTAAACTGTATATAGTTTGATAAGTTTGACGTAGGTGTGCATGAAACCATAACTACAATCAAGCTAGTAAATGTATTCATCACCCCCTAAAATTCCCTCCTGTACCTTTGTAATCTTTCCTTCTCTTTCCTCACCACACCTCACTCCCAGGCAACTACAGCTCTGCTTTCTGTCTCTATAGATTATCTGCATTTCCTAGATTTTAATAGAAATGGCATAATAGTAATGGCTTTTTTTTTTCTTGTCTGGTCTGTTTCACTCAGCATAACTTAGATGTGTCTGTGTTGTTATATATACCAACAGTCCATTCACTTGTATTGCTCATTAGTATTCCTTAATGTGTGTGTACCACAACTCACTTATCCATTCATTTGTGTGGTTTCCAGTTTTGTACTGTTACCAATAATCTAGATATTACAAATCCCGCTATGAGGATCATGCCAGTCAGCTCAGACCGCCATAACAAAATGCCACAGACTGGGTGGCTTACACAACAGTCACTTTTCTCATAGTTCTGAAAGCTGGCAGTCCAAGATCAGCATGCCAGCATGGTTGGTTTCTGGTAAAACCTTTCTTCCTGGCTTACAGATGCCTGCCATCCCCCCACGTGCTTGCATAACCACCTTCTTGTTGGAAGGAGTAGGAATTAGCACAACCCTACACAGTCTCTTATAAGGGCACTAACCCTATGGTACCAAGGCCCCACCCATATGATCTCTTCTACCCTTCTTACCTCCTGATAGGCTCTATTTCCAAATACAGTCACACTGAGGGTCAGAGCTTCACCATAAGAATTTGGAGGGACGCAGTGCAGACCATAGCAAGGATCCATGTCTTTGTATGGAAATGTGCTTGTATTTATTTTGAGATTAAAAAAAAGAATAATTGATTGGATCATAAGATAGACAAATGGCAAAATGAGCACTGGAAAAGATGTTCAGCATCATTAGTCATTAGAGAAATGCAAATTAAAACCACTGTAAGACACCACTACAGGCCTGATAGGATGGCTACCATACCACCATACCAAATGTCAACAAGGATGTGGAACAGTTTGAATTCTCCTATGCTGCTGGTATGGACATGAAGTGGTACTCTAGATGACACTTCGACGGTTTTCTTAAAAACTGCACGTATACTATCCACAACATTTTGGAGGAAGACTTTCTCTGCCTGTCCAGAGAAAGAAATTAACAAGATACTGTTCAAACACATTTTTCCCCAGGAAAATAGTATTGTTTTCAACATGTGCATAACATAATACAGTCTATTTAAAGCCTTGTGCCAAAGACTTTGATCTCTTTTCAGAGATTTTTAGAAAAATACTTCCTTTGGTCAAGATGACATTTTGTCATGATAGGCCTATGTAGATGAGTCAAATGACAAACAAGTTCATAGCAGATATATTATGGAAATATGTAGACCATCTGTGAAGGACTGCCCGAAAACCCAACCTAGAAGAAGCAATTTCAGTTTACATAGAGCAGGTCCCCCACCGCTTGCCGAACCGTGCACTTCAAAATACCCGACAGAATTCTTAAAGCACCACATTCTTTTTAGGATGGTGTCTTTAAATAATCCATGTCTTTCATCATCATCTTTTTATAATTTTACATTTTCCAAACTTCGGGAAGTTGAGTGTAATTTGAAAAAAAAAACAAACAAACTTAAAAACATTGATGGTAAATAATTTAATGATTTAACTACCCAGAGACAGTGCAGCAGAATCACCAGGAAGACTGGTTAAAACAGTGCTGGCCCCCTCCCCCAGAGTTTCAGATTCAGTACATGTGGAGTGGAGCCTGAAATCTTTCATTTTAACAGATTCCCAGGTGATGCTCATGCTGCCAGTTTGAGAACCACTGTTTTAGAGCTTATCCTTCCAAAAAATAATAAATGTTGGTCCTGATCACCTATAAATAATTTTTTCAAAGGGAGTTGGCTCATTCTTTACCCCCCTATTTTTCTCATCCATCGAAATCATGCCTATCAAGGAAAAGAGTCTTGAAGACCCTGCCAAGGAGGTTACATCAGAAAGAGTTGTTTTTAAGGAAGATAAATATCTGTTTTAGTTTCAGCATACTGCTGCCAATTCTATTCAAACACCTTATTCATTTTCGTTCTAATATAGTATGTGCTCAGGCACATCCAGTTTTTAAGACCATCCTGCCTTCTGACTCACTTCATATATATGTCATTAACCTGCTATTCTCTTCTACTGAAGCCTTAGATCCCATTTACTGAAATGCCTCAAGGGTGTTACCCACATTTCAAGGGAAGACCTCTCCTGAGACAACAATCTAAGCTGTTTCTTCGCCTTTGTGATCTCTATATAAACGTTCTTTGGGGTTTACCGAAAATCCTTATTTTGCAGTTTTAGTCCTTGTTGGTGATGCATTGATATGGTTTGTATTTAGTTTAAATGGTTTGGAACTTTCACTTTGAAATACCCTAGTTCCCCCTTCACTGTTCATATGTATACTATCAAAAAAAAGGAGGGGGGAGCAGGAGACCTGGTTGATAAGTCTAGTTCCTTTAGGGACTTTTTTTTTTTTAAGTTTTTTTTAAACAAGTGATTAAATTTGCCTATTGGACTGAGAGATTCCAAGGACGAGCAAGAGTGGGTGAAAGGGGTTTTTTGATATATTGTTGGTGGAGTTATGAATTGATTCAGGCTCTCTGGAATGCAATCTGTCATAAATACAGAAATTTAAAAATGCATACACTTTGAACCAGAAGTTCAACATCTAGGAATTTATCTTCATCAAATAACAGACACAGATATATGAACAAAGATACTTACTACAGCGTGTTTATAATATTAAAGCTCTTTCAACAATCCACATGCTCAGTAATGGGGAGTTGTTATATTAATTCTAGCACGTGCATGTCATAGTATTCCCAGCAGCAGGCTCCTGGGTGGCTCAGTGGGTTAAAGCCTCTGCCTTCAGCTCAGGTCATGATCCCAGGGTTCTGGGATCGAAATCCGCATCCGGCTCTCTGCTCAGTGGGGAGCCTGCTTCCTCGTCTCTCTCTGCCTCCTTGTGATCTGTCTGCCAAATAAATAAATAAATAAAAATAAAATTAAATAAAAATTAAAAAATTAATAATTTAAAAAATAATTTAAATAAAATAATTTAAATAAATTTAAATAAAATTTAAATAAAAATTTTAAATAAAAAATAATTTTAAAAATAAAAAATTAAAAAATAAGTAAATAAATAAATTTTAAAAAAATTAAAAAATAAAAATGAACTACTTTCCTAGGTTCTAACTGCAACTCTAATGACTATTTTACCCAGTTCACGTATTGTGTTCATACCCTGAATAAAGCATATCAACTTAATGTTGCTGATATCAATTTACTAACCCACCTATAGAAATTTAAGGATGGGATGGGGAAATTAGCTTTTAGTTATCCTGCAATTATTGTGGTTGTATGTCAAACTAGCCATGTGACCTTAAAGAAGTCCCTTCATCTGTGCCTTGGAATGTTCTTCTACAAAGTAAGGGACGTGTATTCTGGTGCTTCTAGATCTTCATGCCAGCATGCTGCTTTCCCATTCCTTTCTTCTGGAAATAACACATTGCTCTTCCTATAAGAGTGGCATTACGGGGAAAGAACAAATCACTGTAACATCTGGCAAAAAAAAAAAAAAAAGTCTGAAGAAGTTGAGCTCTGAGCTCAATGTCTAGCCTTCTGATTCTAAAATTAAGAAGTTGCCAAGAAAAACTGAAAACAGTCCTTCACTCCAGGGAGGGAACACGGATGGTGGTTGGTTGGACAGGAACGGAATAGAGACTTAACATTCTCTTGTATTCCTTTCTGTACATTTAGAATTTTGAATCCTATTATTCAGACATGTATTATCTCGTCATTACATAAATACTCTTGAATCATTTTAATTTTTTTTAAGATTTTATTGATTTATTTGAGAGAACGAGAGCAAGAGAAAGAGACCACGAGTGGGACGAGGGGCAAAAGTAGAGGGAGAAGCAGACTCCCTGATGAGCAGGGAGGTCAGACAACTCTTGACATGGGGCTCAAATCCCAGGACCTTGGGACCATACCTGATGCTTAACCAACTGAGCCACCCAAGTGCCCCTAAAATAATTTTTAAATAGAGTATAGTTTATGATCCCTTTTCTTTTAATGGTCATTCATAGAATAAGGACTAGATTTATCTATGTAAAAATATCAACAGTGATTATCTTTTTGTAGAATTGTGAGTGAATTTTGTCTTCTCTGGTTTTGTTTATTTTTTATAGATTTTCTTCCATGACTACTTCTCTAGCTAGATAAATCTTTTTAATTTTAAGCATTAATCACCTAAAATAAATGTACAATAAAGAACAAAAAGGTTGGGGAGGCACCTGGGTGGCTCAGTCGTTAAGCATCTGCCTTCAGTTCAGGTCATGATCCCAGGGTCCTGGGATCGAGCCCCACATTGGGCTCCCTGCTCGGAGGGAAGCCTGCTTCTCCCTCTCCCACTCCCCATGCTTGTGTTCCCTCTTTTGCTGTCTCTCTGTCACATAAATAAATAAAATCTTTTTAAAAAAGAAAGAAAAGAAACAAAAGGGGGCCAAATTAGCACATAAAACAAAGGGGGAAGCCACAGAATCTCTATTAGCAACCATGTCACCTGACACAGGTGCTGAGCTGATGGCCCATGAATCACCCCTCTTTAGCCCCCACACCCTCATGTCTTCTCTCACTGTGAGCTGTTTCCTCAGATTAAAGCCCTCCTCTTCCTAAAACCCTCCTCTCTCAACACCTTCACCTGCTCCTCCACTTTCATTTCATAGATCCATTTGCTGCTCAGGTATCCCCTTTGCTCTTCTTTCTCCGGGAAGCTCCCCTGACTCCCAGGTCTGGTTTGGTTCCCCATCTGATCTGCATGATTACCACCCCCTTGCCAGGCTGTTGTTCCTGAAATCAGGACCGTATTTGACTTCATCACTTTTGTTTCCCCAGCACCTGTTACGGTGCTTGATAGACTCTCAATGAGTATGTGCAGACTGAATGAGGTTACTTATACTAGCTTCTCTTCTTGCATGCTACAGGCACATTTCCTTTGAGCACTCTCACCTGAACTCCATCTTGATTTTCTTCTAGAAAACTCTTACTTTCCCAGCTATCCATCTTAACCAAAAGCAACTTTTGTTGATGTGGTAATAAAGAGTTGGAGTAATTAAAAGAAAAAAGAAAAAAAAAAGAGGGTTGGGGGCACGTGGGTGGCTCAGTGGGTTAAGCCAACTCTTGGTTTCAGCTCAGGTCGTGAGCTCAGAGTCATGGAATAGAGCCCGGCAACAGGCTCCATGCCCAGCAAGGAGTCTGCTTGAGGATTCTCTCTCGCTCTGTCTTCCTTCTGTCCTTCCCCCTGCTCACATGCTCTCTCTCTCTCAAATAAATACATCTTTAAAAAACAAGAAAACAAGAGTTGCAGCCATTGCTCTATATTGAAATATGCACTTTAACCTTGAGGGTTCGCATTGCTCTGTACGTTACTGGGTTCTGTGGTTGGCCCTTGGATCTCAGAAGTTTTATGAGATATTTCCTTATTTTCTGTATAAATTAACTTGAGTGTGCAATTAGGGCAATAGTAAATGCCTTAGACCTTTGTGCAAACTTATAGACCAGAGTTTACACTTAAGTTGCATTGAATAAATACTGAATGATATTAGAGCTTGCACTTGAGCTGATAACCAAGACAATACCGATAAGAGTTGCAGTAACCTGTTCCTTTAAAGGAACTCACTTTGAGTTGCCCAAAATGAGGAACAATCTCTAATAAATCATTTAATCTGTGTTTAGAACATGCTTTACTGAAATTATGTAATTGTCCACGACATCATGAAACAGCAGCAAGTCATACAATTACATAGAATCTGTAGCATATGAAATCTGGAAGGAACTTTTATATTTTAAAGATTTTATTTATTTATTTGACAGAGAGAGACACAGCAAGAGAGGGAGCACAAGCAGGGGGAGTGGGAGAGGGAGAAGCAGGCTTCCCGCTGAGCTGGGAGCCTGATGTAGGGCTCTACCCCAGGACCCTGGGATCATGACCTGGGTCAAAGGCAGATGCTTAACGACTGAGCCTGGAAGGAACTTCCAGGAACTTCCCAGGAATTTCCAAGGAACTTCCCCTGGAAGGAACCTTAATGATCACCTAATCCCACCACCTAATTATTTTACAGATGACGGGATCAAGACACAAAGAAATGAAGTGCCTAGCACTTGGCAGAGTTGAGTTTGACCACAAAACTCCTACCCATAAGTCTTAACTAATTTATTTTTTCAGTTTTTAACTTGTCACTACTTGTAATATATCCCCAGCCAGTACTCTAGGAAAGTATGAAATTAATTTAAACTTTGTTGTGTATACATATAATGTGTATATCACCAGTGTATATCTGAGTATACTTAGTCCAGTTTCTACATAAGATAAAGTAATATTAAAGAGATTTATATCCAATTTTAATTAAATTACTGTATTTCATTGAATCTAAGATGCCACTAGTTACATTTGTAACTTATTTTACTGCTAAGAAAGAAAAACTGCCAATTAATTGAAGATACTATCAATTACAGGAGGTAGCCCAATTTCAGAAATATTAACATGTGGGAAAATGTCATCTTGAAAATTGAAGATGTATGGTACTTATTAGGACCATGTTTATACTACTCTTTTCTGCTAAACTAATCTTTTTTTTAAAAGACTAATTTATTTATTTATTTATTTAGGAGAGAGAGAGAGAGAGCACAGTGGGGAGGACAGAGGGAGAGAGAAACTTAAGCAGGCTCCATGCTGAATGTAGAGCCCAACACAGGGCTTGATCTCACGACCTGGATCAAAACCTGACCCAAAGCCAAGAGTGGGATGTTCAACTGACTGTGCCACCCAGGTGCCCCTGAAATATTCTATTTAATATTGTTAATGTCTCTGTATTTATACCATGTTCATTGGTAAATATAAGTGATGGGCACAGGTACAAATATTTTCATGTAACAGATGCAGATAAGAATGCATGTATATAAATTTTTTTTTATAAATCAAATGATATCAGAATGCTTTTGAAAACCCAACTTAAACCAGCCTTTAAAATAGAGTTCATTGCCCCACTGACTACAAATTTCAAACAGCATCCAGGAACTGACTCTGTTTCTCTCTGTCCTCTCACCTCTACCACCTCCATGTATTGGTCTTGAACTCAGCCCAGCTTCTCTTGAAACAATCAGATCCTGGAGGAGTTCCGGGACTCACATCTGGTGTCCACACCACACAGAGCAAAGGGAGCCAACCTTCCTAACTCTCTTAGCTGGAGGCCCAAGGTTCACTCTGACTGACCAGCTTGTCATAAGCAGTTCAGTGGACTCATTAGGAGCATACATTCCAGAGCCAAACTGCCCGAGTTCAGACTCCAACCCACCTCAGTATTTACCAGCTCTGTGCCCCGGAGTAGCAAAAATAAGGGGTTATAAGAGTGCCTTACCTCATGTGGTTGTTGTAAAGATTCAATGGACTAATGCAGTGCTTAGAACAGTGCCTGTCCCTTGCTAAACACTGAAAATGTTGATGATGATGATGATGATGATGTTGTCCACCCCTGAAGTAATGGCAGTGGCTAAAGGGAGATTGTGCTGAATGGCTTAGTCAAGGTCAAAAGGTACCTCCTGAGTGATAGACAGAATTTGCTTCAGTGGAATCACATGGGTCCCTAAATAGGGGCTCTAAGAAGGAATAACTAAGCAGTTGAAGCTTAAGAACAAGTAGAAATAACCAACAAATGGCCATGATACAAGGCATCACTCAAATACACAGGGTTGTTTGACAAATCATGTTCTAAAATGAAGACCATGTGTTCAAGGTAAATAATCATTCTATGCTTTACATTTTTGACAAATATGTATTTCTCTTTCCCAAGATTCCATGTTATATAAATCATGCATTTTTAAAATGCTACCTACATATTTCCATTCATTTTACTACGCAACCAGTACTCATTGACAATCCACCATGTATCAAGCTTAGCAGTGAACAAACTAGATATGGTTTCTGATCCCATGGACTTTGAAGTCTTATAGAATGATAGTTCTCAACAATTACTCATCTTCCTTTAGCTAGATCACTATTATATAAAATAGAAGTACAAGAGTGCCTGGGTGGTGCAGTGAGTTAAGCATCTGACTCTTGGTTTCAGCTCAGGTCATGATCTCAGGGTCTCGAGATCAAGCCCTCATCAGGGTCTGTGCTCAGCAGAGAGTCTGCTTAAGAGTCTCTCTGTCCCCTTCCCTCTGCCTCTCCCCACCCTTAAAAAATAGAAGTACAAATAGGAGCTTAGAAAAGCAACATGTGAGTTTTTGATTGAGTAGTTTATTTTCTAACTACAGTATTATAATTATGAACTCATTTTGCGTGTCTGTCTTCTCTATTAGACTCCAAGCTGCCTGAAGGCAGAGGCAACACCCTATTCAGTTTTTTATCTATAACCCCTAAGATACTGCCTGGCACATCCTACATATTTACATCTTTTAATTAATTAATTTGGTCCACGCTCCAAAGCAGTAGTGTGCATGGCTGGAGTGGATAAGAGGAAGGAAGAGGAGACCCTGAGTATTTATCCAAAAAATACTGCTGATTTTGCAATTTATGATAACTTGAGGTTAAAGTTTTCCTTCCCATTATCTATATGCTAAAGCAAAATATGGCATATAACCTACCACCAAAACTAAACCCCAATTTTTAGCTGGCATTTTCTCCAAATTTCCTTGCAAGTAGGTATGGACATGTGGCTCAGACCTGGCCAATGAGATGTACATGTTAAGTATTAAATGGTACCTAATGAGAGTCTTTTAAGTCTTCCTGGAAGTCTTTAAAAAGAAGGAAGGAGACATGCAGCATCTCCGTCCTCCCTTGTAGTGGCTGGAATTGGAAAGGGATGACAAGTGCAAATAGCCATGTAAAGATGATGGTAGGAGAGCGAAAAGGGGCCCGCATCCCGCAAGCATGAAGCCAGCGCATCAGCCTTGGGCTGCCTATCTCTGGCCTTCTTTAAGAGAAACATCCACCTGTTCAAATCCCTGTTGTTTGTTTTGGGGAGGTTGTTTGTTGTTTGTTTGTTGTTTGTGACCAAATGTAATCCCAGTTGGAATCCACATCTATTTAACTGTGTAAGATAGCAAGAAACCGAAGAACCTACATCACCTTTTTTAAGGACCACTTGCTGTTGTGCTATATGCCACTCTTTGAAATAAGTCTTGTCTATTATTGAATGAAAATATCTAACTTCTCTCATTCTGTGGATCCCTGAAATTAGTAAGTTTCACTTCTTTGAAAATCTGTAACTGAATTTCTTAATTCAGAAAGAACAAAAAGGAAATAGGGATTTCTTCACCTTCAAAAGTCCCCATGATCACCTGTAACAAAAGCCTGTCCTGTCTTTGCCTCTCCTTGGACCCCTCTCGGCCTGGGAAGCAGAAAGCCAACGCGGAGTAAAGGAATTCCACAGAATGACTTGTTCTCAGAAGTCATCCTATTTAACTTTTTAAAATCCACAGCCCTTTTCTCCAGGCCTCGTTATGTAATTAACCTCACTTGATTTTCTAAACCCTATGACAAAGACAGGACCAGTATTATCATCCACCGGGTGTGGAGTAAACCCAGGCTCACAGAGGTGATGGGACTTCCCAAGCAAGCGGTATTGCAGGGGGAGGGAGTCTGTTCCATGAAGACATGCTGCAATTGTACACACACACCTTTCTTGAGTAAAAGTGAACATAACCAAAGATATACTTCTCCTCCTCAGTCTGATTTAACAAAGGCTCCCGTGGGACCCTCTGAAGTTGAGTGATCAATATCCATCCTATTTTTCCTCTTTTGGATTTTAGATTTTGCAGGCTGCCTTGGGTAGAAGGATTGGTGCCTGTTTCTTGGGGGTGGGGGGGTGGAGGGGGGATGAATGCACAAGCAGACGAGCCCAATTGATATTTCAGTCTCTCCCCAGACTATGCTCCTGAATGACGGAGGCCCCTGCTTGCGAGGCTGGCAGATCCCCTGACTGATCGAACCTGCCAGCACACTTCAGCTGACACCCCGGCAAACATATGGTGTCAGAGTCAATATTTACCTTC
This sequence comes from Enhydra lutris kenyoni, assembly GCF_002288905.1. NCBI lineage: Eukaryota > Metazoa > Chordata > Mammalia > Carnivora > Mustelidae > Enhydra > Enhydra lutris. Next base: position 34,434,795 of record NW_019154103.1, read on the forward strand.
ATTATACATGAGCGACACTTCATTTATTTTATTTTATTTATTTATTTATTTATTTATTTCTTCAGCAGACAATTAAGCTTCATGGAGCAAAATCCCTTTGTTTTCCACAGGGGTTACTGAATACCAGAGCCATGGAAAACAGCTTTCAGACAAGACCATCCAATGTTTAGTGTGCAATGTTCACATGCTGGTTACTTGTTCTATGAGAGGAAAAGGGAATACATACACACATGTATACTCACAAATATATATCGGGAATATATTATTATTATATAATATAGTCATATTTGATATATATTTGAGAATATATTAATATAATCTGTGGGTTATTTGGGAAACATATATTCTTTTTTTTAAAGGTTTTTATTTATTTTAGAGAGAGAAAGACAGCAGGAATGGGAGGGACAGGGAGAGGGAGACAGAACCTCAAGCAGATTCTGTGCTGAACATGGAGTCCAGTGTGGGGCTGGATCCCAGGACCCTGAGATCATGACATGAGCCAAAACCAAGAGTGGGACACTTAACCAACTCAGCCACCTAGGCACCCCTATAGTATTCCTTTTACTTAGGCATACACTACATCAGTATGTTTGTGTTTCTAGTAACTTTGCAAGGCTTTTGCCAACACAAATGATTATTCAGGAAAATTATTTAAAAAAACAATCTATTGAAGTTAAAAATGAAAAATTTAGGTTTTTCTTGAGTTTTTAGTTCACTTACAACTCTTCTTATTCTGTTCATAAAAGTAATAAAAGTTTAACAAGCACTTTTAAGAAAGTTTTGATTAACATTAAATTAATTTGTAAACTTAGTTAATAAAAATACCCTTAAACATTTTAAACTGTATTTATACATTTTAGTTTCATCTTGAGTATTTCAGTTGTCTAAAGAACAAGTAAATCCTTTTTAAGAACCTAAGTTACTCTTGTACACGGATGTTAAGCATATTTTTCAAATGTTTTAAGATTTCTAACATTTATAAACTTGGTAAAATATTCTTTTATTTTCCAGCTTATAGTCACAAATTTAAATTAATGATTCACTTATAAATTTATTTTGGAAACAAGGCTGCTTATTTATTCTAAAAGGCTCAATTCCCTTTAATATTACAAACATTTAGGTACCAAATACACACAGGTCTCTTAGCACAAAAATCATTGATTCCCTGGATTTACCTCCATGCTTCATTCTTAAATCTTCCTTGGGTTTTAAAAGATGCTTAAAAATTAAGGACATAATGTCATCCCAGATAATTTTAGAGTTACTGTCTAAGCATGCTCACATTTCTTCAAGATCACGGAAACTAACTGGGACATGAGGTTAGGGGTTGGAAATAAGCAGCACCATTTCCCTCCCATCCCTGCGGTCAGGTTGAGCCCCTTCCCACAGTCACTATATCAAATCTAAGTGACTGGGCTTCCGTCTCTCCTGACCGCACAGGATGGTGGGCTCTTAAGAGTAGGTGTGCTAGAATCTTTTCTCCCTTTTCTTCTGTCACCACACTTGGGGCTCAAGCAACAACCAGATTCTTCCTATGTTACCTACAACCTCTGAGATGTCTATCAAATCTGCCCCGCCTCTCCTTCCGGGCTTCCTCATTTGCCTTGCCTCTGGTTACTCCATAGCCCACTCACCAGTCTGACCTGTTCCAGAGGTTCCACAAGCCACCCCCTTCAATCATGACAATAACAACGACCCTACCACCACCATCCACCACCCCTGCCATTTACCAGCATCTACTACATAGCCAGCAGCAAGCCAGGTGCTCTACCTATGTTATCCCATTGGCTTTCACCAGAGCCTTGCAGAAGGCTTCTAAGAGGAGTAAGTTGAGGCTCAGAGGGTTTAAATTAGTTTTCAAGATCCTACAGCTAGTGCGGAGATAAATCAGGATTTAAACCCAATGCTTAGCGGGGCATCACGTTACCTGATTTAAAGCTTTACTACAAAGCTGTGATCACCAAGACAGCATGGTACTGGCATAAAAACAGACACATAGACCAGTGGAACAGAGTAGAGAGCCCAGATATGGACCCTCAACTCTATGGTCAGTTAATCTTCGACAAAACAGGAAAAAATATACAGTGGAAAAACAGTCTCTTCAATAAATGGTGCTGGGAAAACTGGGCAGCTATATGTAGAAGAATGAAACTCGACCATTCTCTTACACCATACACAAAGATAAACTCAAAATGGATAAAAGACCTCAACGTGAGACAGGAATCCATCAGAATCCTAGAGGAGAACATAGGCAGTAATTTCTTTGATATCAGCCATAGTGGTTCTCCAAACAAGGCTATCCCCTTTCTCCACCTATAACACTTCTACTATTTTTCAAAACTATATTCATGGATCTCTTCCCCTGAGAAGACTGTCCTACTCCTGAGCCTGGTCCGCTTTTTCTCTGCTTTGGTTTTCCATATCCATTTATCAGAGCACTGAGCACACTTAACGATAAACGATTCGCTGACACTTCTTTACCTTGCCAGCATGGAGGAAGATGCCTGACACGCTCTTAAATAAATGAGTGTGGGGATGGGAAGAGGAGGAAGTAAACAAACTGCTTTATCTTGTGACTCAAGCCCAGATTTTAGAGACCAAGAGACTCTATCACTTACTAGCCCAGTGACCTCTGGCAGCTCATTTAACCTCTCTGATCTTATTTCAATGACGAAAGAAGAAGAATTCCTCTTGCTGGGTTGTTGTGAGAAGCGAATTCAAACATAACACAGAACACGAGCACACTGCTTGACAAATAAGTAATAAGTAAGAGCTGCCATTACGATATCATTATGATTCCTGACCACCACGGAAGCTGTTTCTGAGTAGGTGGTGTGAATGATGGATGTAAAAGTAGAATGTCTTGCAAACAAGACCCTGGCCTCTCTGGGAACCAGCAATAAGTTTGTGGCTTCAGAATCTGTTTCCCATCTCTAAACACAGCTTCCTTTCAAACCAATTAGAGGATGCTGAAAGTCATCCCCTTCGCATGGTTTATGCTAATTGAAGTGCAGACATTAATTGACCTACTGGAGGCCAAACACAAAGCCTTGTGGAAGATATGCTAATGAGGAACACAGGCCTCTGCCCTTCAGGAGCTGGTTCTAGGTATTCCAGGAAAAAGACTAGCTACACTCAGCGTGGACCCCGATGAGGGACATCACTGGCTCCAGGGGAGCTGGGAACCTACAAAAGGGTGAAGAGAAGAGACAATTAGTGAGATCAGATGGGGAATTCATTTGTTCAGGCTAGTCTGGGTTGTGGAAAGCCCAAAGCGGCTACCGTGTGAAATACTGAGATTGAGGATTGAGCTGTAGAGCTCTTAACATATACACTTTCTGTGCCTAGGTGCCATGGATTCATGGAACTAAATCAAAGCCCACAAATATACCCAGATTCTGCTGCTCTGTACAGTGAATTCAGTGTAGAGCAGGAATCGGATTGTGACAGATCTTGATCTCTATTTTACTTTAACCTCTTCTAAACGTCTTTGTTTTTTTGGATTTTGTTTGTTTTTTACATTATTTCACCGGATTCTCATAACCAAACAAAGCACTTGGAACTTTCTCCTGCCCAGCCAGGTTAATGTGGTTTATCTAGATGATTTCCCGTGGTGTATGATGTGACAGGCCTGGAAGGCCCAAATTCCAAACCTCTCTGTCACCCAGAAACTTCAGCATCACTACTATATCCCTTTGGGTTAACAAGTGACCCCAGAGAGATCACAGGTTAGGTTGCCGTCTTGTATATGTTGGTGTCATCTACTTAATCATCTTCTTAGTAACCAGATGAAAGCTCAGAATAAGCAAATACTTACTGAGCACCTACTATGTGGCAGTCTTGAGGCCAGAGACTGGGACACACAAACGAGCAGGAGCCAGTTGCCGCCCTCCCGGGGCCCACATTGTAGTACCTCCTGCCTTTTGAAACCAGCAGCTGTGCTGGAGGGAGGCAGGTTTGTGGAGGCCCCATGGTGGAGAGTTCTGGGTAGTCCAGGGTAGCACAAAGGCCCAGCCCAAAAGGGTAAAGAAGAATTCAGTATAAGTCTGAGCTATTTCACAAGCTGATCTTGGGCAGCCTTGTTTTCCTAGTCTTCTCACCTCCAGCTCAAGGGTATCAGCATTAAACCATCCCAGTGTGCAGTGTTCATTAGGCGGCCGGTGGGCTTCACACTCTAAGTGTCTCACAGGTACCCACGCCCCTCAGGCCCTGCTGCCTCGCATCAGACCCTCATTTTCCTGCATCTGGACTTTTCTCTTCACAGCCCGTTACCTCATCTCCCTGACTGCAGCCCTGTGACTAGCTACACTCGTTCTGTATGTAGCCAAAGCGTCCTCCCAAACACTATGTCTGATCTTCATCACCTTCTACATCCTGTAGTAAAACTCCACCAGGCCTTTCCCCTGCATAGACGAGCTTCCCAGTGAATCCCCGAGTCTCACCCTGGGTGTTTCTCCTGCCAAACACTCACACCGTTCCAGCCAAAACGAACCACTAGTCAAAGGTGGATATGTGTTCCTCTTATTTTTAACAGATCCCACCAGCTTTTTTCCCCCCAAAGATGTAGCAACTATTTCTCTCCATCCTCATTAGTCCTTTATAATTTTGCGAGCCTGATATGTGAAACATAGTGTCTCGTTGGTATTTATTTATTTAATTTAAAAAAAATTTTTATTTACTTATTTTAGGGAGAGAGTCTGTGTGTGAGCAAGCAGGGGGAAAGATAGAGGGAGCGAGAGAATCCTGAAGCAGACTCCCTGCTGAGCATGGAACCTGACTTGGGGCTCGATCCCCAGACCCCAAGATCATGACCTGAGCCGAAATCAAGAGTCAGCTGCTCAACCGCTTGAGCTATCCAGGCACCCCCTCATTGGTGTTTAAATAAGTGTCTCCCCCTCCCCTGTTGTGTAGCTAGACATATTTTATACACTTACTTACTGGTTAGGATTTCCTCCTCTATAAATTGCCTGTTCATAATCCTTGCTCAATTTTCTGTTAGAGTGTTTTTAAAACTCTACTAATTTGTAGAAGCTCTTTGTGATATTTTGTTATTTTCTAGTAAACATAACAGCTAACAATTATTGAAGGCTTTCATGCAGTTTCCCTGGTCAGTCATAGGTCTTTTAATTTTGTTCATGTTATATTTTTCTAAACATAAACCAATAAATGTTGAATGAATAATGGATATATGAGTGAGTGAATGAATTGAATGAATGAAGCATGTAAATTTTATCTGTCCCCAAAGACTGGCTTTTTGATCAGAAGCTATTTCCTGGTAAGATTCCTCTTTGTCTTATGCCCCTTTCTCTCCTTTCCCTGTCTTTCCATCCATAACTCTCTGCCTTTTGTTTGGTCAGGTAGTACGTATGCCAGAGACACTTAATAAATGGTTTCAGGATGGGAGTGCCTTTTCCTTCCTTAAATGTTGGGCTCTGGAATCACATTCAAAGTTACAGAAGAAAATGCTTCTTATTTTGTGAATTGTATGGAAGGTATGGTTGTTAGTTACCTAAAAATGATATGCCTAGAAAAATAGGGACGTAAATGGTCTTGGCAATTAGGCAACTCAGATTTTAGTGTTATTTCTTTAATACACTGTATCCGTCTGGGAGAAGTATAAAATCCTTTCTGGCTTATTTATGAAACACCAACCAACTTGCAGTATTCTAGAGAGATTTCTTCCCTGTTCAACTTCTACAAAAAGGAGCAGAATCCATGACAATCAGGCTAAGTAGAATGGCAGAAAAATAATACCCCAGAATGAGAGAGATTTTACCCCTACAGCAGTAATTGGGTTGTTTTCTTTTAATTTTAGAAGAGCTTTGCATTTGAATTTATACCAGTATGCTCCAGTGTAATTCAGTATTAAATTATTCGTTCATGACCCCAACCCCACTCCTTCTGCTGAGACTACAAAACACCCTCAACTGCTGCTTTCTTTCTTTCCCCCCGCCACACACACACACACACACACACACACACACACACAATTTCCCTTTAGTAATCATTTCTCTTAAATGACTCATAAAGTCCATGCATTTGGGACACTTAGTGTGTTACTTGCAGATAAAACACTTAAGTGTTTCATTTGGACTCAGTTTCCTGAGGAAATAACTGAAATCACAGAATTGTTGAATAGACTGATAAGCAAAATCAGGTCTCCAGGCAGAAGTCATCTTTTTTCGAACAAAGAATCTAAAGCCACTTTACAAAGACACACAAACAGAAAAGCCTCCATCTAGAAATCACCCAAAATACCAGGCTTAGGCAATCAGAAAATAAAGGTTTCAATAAAAATGAAGAGCAAGACCAGGTTCCAGGATCTCTTCAGGAATAACTACAAACACTGCTTCCCTGGAGATGGATCTGTGGCTCTGGCCTTGAAGTGCACCTGTCTCCTGGCCAGAAGCAGAGAGGTCTAAGCAAGATGATCAAAACGCTGGTCCATAACTTATTCTAGCCTGAGGACGATCATTGACATTAGACTTTGGGGAAACTTGAACAGGATCAATTCATTCGTTCATTCATTATTCAATGAATATTTATAGAGCACATACTCTACCCACAATACACTATGTCCTTGGGCGGGGGAGGGCGGGAGAACAGTCCCTGATTGAAAAATGCTGGGGGTGGCCAAGTGAAATGCCTGCAGAAGCCAGGCAGGTAACTAATACAAATGAGCAGGCCAGGTGGGAATTGTGAATTGTGGTAGGCTGATGAGTAGAGGCTCCATCTCAGAGGGGCTGCCTTTATTCAGCTTCATCGATTATTTCCTTAAGGGGATGTGAGCTCAGTTTTCCCCACTTTCCAGTTTTCAAAAAACAAGCCTCAAAGCCCAATTTGATTGTGGAATTTCTTCTTTTTTAAACATTGGCGACAAAATACAAACTTTTAAAAAATGTTATGTCAGCAGAGCAAAACATGACTACAAGGCCAAATTTGAGCTGAACAGCCAGTTTACAACCTCCAATGCAGAACAGTGTATATAATTTTAAAACATGAACAATGAATTTTATAGTGTTGCCATTTCCTTCTCCCTCTCCCCTTAACTCTTAGAAATATATGAATGAAATGTGGGACAGCTACTCCTAAGATAAGTTTGACATAAAACTAGCTTTTTTAAATGGCTGGAATATAATGCTATAACTCTTTCCCTACCCCATTCCCCTACTGCCCCGCACACACCCTTTTGAGTATCTAGGATTCCCTTTGCAATGACTGAAAATATAGGAACCTTTCTAATCCAGTGTCCTTATCTCCTCCATATCATTGGTCCTCCTGTTGTACACCACACTCTGGCACTATCTCAAGGTCTAGATGCTGCTACTTTGCATATTCTGAAACTCAGGTCCCCCTGGCACTCTGAACCCTCACTAATTTTTTTAAAAGAACTGTTTATGTATTTAAGAGAGCACAAGCCGGAGGGACAGAAGGAGAGAGAGAGAGAATCCCAAGCAGACTCCACACTGAGCACAGAGCCCAACATGGGGCTGGATCTCAGGACCCTGAGATCACAACCTGAGCTGAAACCAAGAGTCAGACGCTTAACCCACTGCAGCACCCAGACGCCCCTCCTCACTGATTTTTTTGAAGGGAAAGGTACTTTTTTCCTTTTTCTGTAGATTGCCGTCTTCTCTCTCTCTACTCCCAGAAAGGCTCCCACTCTTGGTCTTCAGGCTCAATCAGAAAGTCACACCCATGCAAGCAGTAGGGCTAACCCATTCCACAATTGTGCGCAAATAGGAAAAGGATCCCTTGACAAGGCACTTCAACACTTGTTGGAAGATTGTTAGAATATACAAATCTCTGACTTTATGAATTTTCCCCTTTGAGTTGTGCAGTATACAACCTATACAAGAGGAAAGGATGGCTCTGTGCCCATCCCCTCTAAGGACTTTCTCTCTGATCCATCCACAAATTCTTTTTCTTTTGGCACCTCACAAACCCATGGCTTTCGGCTTCTGATTCCCCGTTTTCATAATGAATCAACCAGTCAATAGTGAAGGACCTAAACTCTGTGCATTCATCCCCGCACCCAGGCCTAGATCTTCTAAAGGACTGAGAGGCAGAGTCCCCTTCATTGGGATATATGAGAGGGATGATTTGAGCAAACTGGAACGGAAGGGAATGAGTGTGGCATTCGGCAACTTTCCAGGAATTCTTGAGTCCAGGCTTCAGGAAAGAGATTGAAAATTGGCAACCACAACTGTAAACTAATTCAGTCTACCCTAAGACTATATTTTACTTACTTTTTGTTGTGCCTGCACATTTTTCTAAAGTTTGGATGTTAATGCTTTTAAGATTTTAACCACTCTTCTTAATTATCTTATACACTGGGTGAATTAAGAAATAGATTCTGCCATTGAGACAAAGACCCGAAGTAACAGTGGTTTAAGGGAAATGAGTTTGGTTTTCTCTCATGTTGTTCAAGCACAGAGTCAGATCCATGGTATGAAGGACACAGGCCCCTTCCGTGCTGTTGCTCAATCATCCCTAAGGCATTGTCCTCAGTTGAGTGTCCAAGATGGTGGTCTGCCACCATGTACAGGTTCCTGCTGATGAGAAAGAGAAGGGGGACGTGTGTGCATTTTCTGTAATGGCCCAACTCAAAAGTTGTGCTTATCATTGCTGCTCATCCTTCATTGGCCAGAACTTATTATTTGGTATCATTTCCTCAAGCTTCCATAACAAAGCACCATAGACTGGGTGCTATAAATGACCGAATTTTTTTTCCTTACAGCCCTGGAGGCTGGGAAGTCCAAGATCGAGGTGCTAACTGATTTGGTTTCTGGTCAGAGCTCTTTTCTTGGCTTGCAGATGGCGGCCTTCCTGCTGTGACCTCACATGGTGGAGCAAAACAGACAGACAGAGACATCCTTTCCTCTTCTTCAAAGGCCACAGTCCTATCAGATTAGAGCCCTACCCTTATGACCTCATTTAACCTTAATTACCTCCTGAAGACCCTGTTTCCAAATGCAGTCACATGGTGGGGGTGGAGGGGAAATAGCCACATAACATGAATTTTAGGGGGGATGCATTTCAGTCCGTAGCACATGGCCTCACCTAGTGGCAAGGGAGCCTGGGAAACATAGTATGTCTTCTGAGCAGGATTCTATTACCAATACTGGTGATCCACTAATAGCCATTCATACAACCCAACTTTTTACATGCCTGGTTCTTCTTGGTATTTCCTTTGGCAACACTGTTTTAGTATCTTTGCTATTTTATTTGCAGTTTTCTGAACCCCAGCACCATAGTCATATCTATATTCAGAAATATACTTTAGGGACCAACATAAATGATGTTTTCTTGCCTAACACAGCTCTCCCCAGTGGTGTAAATGAATGTTGATTAAGCATCTCAGAAAACAAAAGTGACCAGTGAGCTAACACTAATTATATAAAACCATTCTAATTTAATAAACAAAGAAAAGCAGTGCCATGTTTTGTTTTTCTGCTAGGAACTAGCTCAGCCTCTGCTGTGTGACTTCATAACCTGACAGAGCAAAGTCGTGTTCAAAGACTCCTCACTTGCCTCAGAAAGCCGAACATAGCCTGCAAAATCAGATTTTTTAAGTATGCAAATTAAGGTCAAACAGCCCCACATCTGAGATTTAATGGCTAATCTATTCAGACAGCTGCTTCTTAGCTATGAAATTACAAGGTGACTGAGTTCATTAAGATTTTCACACACAACTAACTCTTCAAATTGTATTCCATACTTTCTTAGACTTTCATGAGCAAAGCTAGTGAGATGAGCTATGGTTATAGCAGAAAGAGCCAATCTGTCGCCATTTGTTTTCTAATAGACAAAGGGGCATTATTTTCAGGTTGATTAAAACTGGTCACTCAAGCCAAATTCCAGAATGAGGTCATGCAGATCAGTCACTGTGGGGCTTATTGCCAAAGGCAACTGGGGAAAGAGTCCAGTTTTCTTTGCTGAAAGACATATTGCCAAAAATTCAAATTAAACTTTAGAATTATGTTACCTTTATCTGTGTTATCCTGCACACGTTAAAAACCATGACACCAAATGCAAGTCCTTAAACTTGAGTCTTATGTATGGACATTGTTTAATATTTGCATGTCATTGGATTAGATCAGGCATTGTTTATTATTGTTGCCATTCTCTTTCCTGTTCTCCGACAATTGAAACCTTATTTGTTTTATAAAACTACACTTATAAGCAAAATAATGTGGAACATACTTCAATCTGCTCTTACAACTTACTTAACATTATCGTATTATTAAATATAAGAGAATTTTAATAAGTGATTACCTCACCATTCAAACTTTCTCATATATAGTATAATCTACTTTATTTCCACAGAACTGTCTAGCCAATGAAATGAAATTACTATGAACTCTTAAACCAGCTCTGAGTCTTGTATTGTAAGCATGATATGATAAAATCTCACAAACTGGAAACAATAAGGAAATGGCTATTCTACCAAGTGACAATTCTTAACTGAAAAATATTTTTAAATGCGATTTATTCTTAATATAGCACAGATAATATACAAATAAAGAGTAAAATGAGCTAACACTGTATGAACAATAAACACAAACCATTTCCACAAAATTGTTTATTGCTAAAACCAGAAGTTGAAAGCTCATAGATTAAATTGTTAATTTGAGCTTTTGATTTGAAAAAAAAAAAAACACACACACACAAACACACACACAGTGATCAGCTTTAGATGAAATTGCCTTTCTTTTCTAACCAGTAAGGCCCTGAAATTCACAGAGCAAAAAATCACTTCAATTATAATTAATAAGAACCAATTACACCTTGAATTATCATGAATTCAAAATGAAATAATCATGAGACTTAAAGCAGTTCAATTGGTTCTTGGAATATAACCAAGGGAAATAAGCTTTAAAAATATTCAAAAATACCTATCTACATGATTTGCTATTTTTGATTGAGAAAAACTGTTAATAATCTAAATAGCTTTATAGAATGTGGTTATAAAGTCATTTAAAACTACACTCAGGAGAAAATGAAAAATATATGGGAAATAGTTATGGTAGAATGTTAATATAAAGAAGCTACTCCTCAGATTTTTTTTTCTCCCAAAGAAATGAATTACTGAGGTGGGGAAATAATTTTGGTTGTCATTGACAAAAACTATGAGAACAGCCCACATTTGATGTTTCCTAGTCAAATGCTATAAATTTAATAGTGAAATACAGCCCTGCAAACATCAACTCATATTTTTTTCTAGTGAGGCATTTACTTGTAATCCATACTTGTTAGCTACACCTTCCAGTCTCTCTCCAGCACCCCCTATTTAACAGGCTTCTAGAATGCATTGGACCCCACAGGGTACAGACAGGAAGCACCTTCATTTTTCTCCCTCTTTGATCTTTGCATATGTTCTCTATTGGCTCTCCCTTCTCAGCCCCTGGATAAGAGCTTAAGCAGATCATATAGATTTGCAATCCCTTTCAGATATTAAAGGTTGTATTTTCAGGCACAGGATTAATGAGCCCTGCGTGATTAAAAACGACAACTTGGATCTCTCCACCTTCTCCCTGCCACCATCCGCAGACCAGCAGTGGGGAAGGGGCATCGTCTACTCTCTTCTCCCACTCACTGTGCACCTTTTGGGAGGGGATGGCAAGGAGAGGATAGGGAAAGGGGCACACAGGTCTGACCTGATGGGCGCTGTTGTAAACCAGTGTTAGTAACCCCTGCTTGGCAGATACACCAAAGCTGCCTCTTTCTCATTTGGGGGTTCTTTGGGGATTTTGCCCTCAGATATACCCATGTTTTGACATAGGCAAGTCACTCCCGAGATGGCTGCTTTGTCCCACCATTCCCGATCTTGTTTCCAGTGGCATATCCACAAGGGCCGCTCTGGCCTGAGGAATCTCCCACATCTGGAGGAAGTACAGCCACCATCACTTCAACTGTGGCTGCTCACAGTGCCTGCTTCAGGTGAAGGTCCAGAGAACCTTGAACCTCAGAAGTTTCTAGGCAGGAGTCAGTCCCCAGATCCTTCAGTCATGTGCCACAATTTCCCATGAACTCCCTCACCACACTCCATTCCAGCCTCTTTGCTTCAAAGGGGCTTACAGAACCCCCTCACTTAGCTTGAAGTGGGAGAGGGTAGCATGCACTGTCTTCTGTCAGGATGGAAGGAGCCATGCCACGGAGCTTAACACCTGCCAGACGAAGAAATCCTCGTTCTCAATCCTTCACTAGACCTAGAAGAGGTAGCAGAGCTGGTTTTGAGTCATGTCTTAGTAAGTCCTACTGAGATGGTCCAGCACCTGTCTTTAGAATGTGGGGGGTACTTGCCATCTACTATTCTCAACTTTGTGGCCTCAGGTGAAAGTAAGAAAAATCCTGTTTTGCCATTATGCACAATACCTCTCACCCAAGAAATAATTCTCCTCTGCTGTCTCTGCTTGATTCCAATGGATTACCCTGAAAATCAACTGGCAAGTCAATTTCAGGTACTTCCTGGTTTCTGGTCAATTACCTCAAGATCCTTCTGCTGAAATAGACTGCGTGAATGACTGGGTCTGTCTGTTTTCTGCAGTGACTCTTAACCAAGATTCAGACAAGACTAGGCTTGTCTGCTGAACTGGTAAGGCAGGCCTGCCAGAGGACTGACTTTGTTTCGTTGGTTGAAAAAGTAGAGAGGCAGGGTGCCCAAGCCCTGGAGGGAAGGAGATGTGGGAGCACATGGTAGAATTTCAGTGATGTTCCCTTGGCTTGGCCAGCCCCATAGACCTGGGGTTGAGCGTCTGGAAAGAGTAGCTGCAGGTGCAGGTTGAAGGATCTCTTCCTAAGGGGCTCTGTGTGACACTGTGAGGCATGAGGAAGTGGGTAGTGCAGCTTCTGTGCCCAGATAAGCTGGAGGTCTCCTCTCCCCACACAGGCACAGAGCACAATGTACCTTTAGAACACTAAGGACTCAGAGAAGGGCAGCACAGGTGGCACCCAGCTTCTCTGGGTAATATCCAGTCTCCCTCCAAATGCAGCTCTTCATACTTATCTGAACCAAAGAGCCCTATAAAAATAAGTGAAAAGAAAAGAGAATAACTTCAATGATGACTGCCATTTGGGAAAGGAGAGAACCTTCCTTTCCTTTTTATTACTCTTGGAAGCTGGGTTGAATTCCAGCACCACGAGGGGATCTGGGCCCTGGAAAGGGCATCCTTCTGACCCCTGGTCCTCGGGCACAGCCTTCTGCACGGAGTTCCCGCTGGAAAGAAGGGGGTCCTCTCTGCCGTGGCCCAGCAGCACCGGCTCCTCGGGCTCGGAGAGCACCTCTTCTTCGACAGAGTCATACTCGTCGCTAGAATCATCTCTTTGTTTCCTCCGCAGATCTACACTAAGTTCCAGGCTTTTTCTCAGCTCCATCACATCCTGGATAGTTAATAGTTATCACATCCTGGATATTTATCCCTGGACCATAGCAGGGATTCTCTCCTCCTGGACAGGAATGGAAAAGACTTCATGTCCAGGCAGTCCTTTCTCTACCTGCCAGCTTCCCCAGCTTCTGATCTTGGAGGGTACATCTTCTTTGCTCACCAAATTCCATGATCACTGATTCTGCTTTCTGAAGATCTCCCTTGTCTAATAACATAGAACTGCAACAGTAATTGGACTGTTCTGGTGGCTATACCTCTTTCTGAGAACACTACTGATGTGAATTCTGGAGGCTCCATGAGGTTAAGAGCTATGCTTAACATGTTTTATGATCATGTAACTGAGTAGGCTTCAATTTCATGGGCTATGAACCAATGCCTTAGATCCATCTGAGTCATAGACTTTAGGTATGGAATCTGGCCTTTGAAATTCCTTTTTTTTAATTTAATTTTTAAATTAACATATAATGTATTATCTGTCCCAAGGGTACAGGTCTGTACCCCAGGGGTTTACACATTTCACAGCACTCACCATAGCTCATACCCTCCTCAATTTCCATAACCCAGCCACCCTATCCCTACCCCCCAGACCCCCAGCAACCCTCAGTTTGTTTCCTGAGATTAAGAGTCTCTTATGGTTTGTCTCTCTCCCGATCCCATCTTGTTTCATTTTTTCCCTCCCTACCCCTCATGACTCCAGACCCTACCTCTCAAATTCCTCATATCAGAGAGATCAGTTGTCTTTCTCTAATTGACTTATTTCGCTTAGTGTAATACCCTCTTGTTCCATCCAAGTCATTGCAAATGGCAAGATTTCGTGGTTTTGATTGCTGCATAGTATTCCATTTCATATATATACCACCTCTTCTTTATCCATTCATCTGTTGGTGGACATCTAGGTTCTTTCCATAGTTTAGCTATTATGAACATTGCTGCTATAAATATTTGGGTGCACATGCCCCTTTGGATCCCTACATTTGTATCTTTAGGGTAAATACCCAAAAGTGTAATTGCAGGGTCATAGGGTAGCTCTATTTGCTACTTTTTGAGGAACCTCCATGCTCTTTTCCAGAGTAGCTGCACAAGCTTGCGTTCCCATCAACAGTGTAGGAGGATTCCCCTTTCTCCACATTCTCACCAACATTTGTCATTTCCTGACTTGTTAATTTTAGCCATTCTTACTAGTATGAGGTGGCATCTCACTGTGGTTTTTATTTGTATTTCCCTGATTCCCAGTGATGTTGAGCACTTTTTCATGTTTCTGTTGGCCATTTGGATGTCTTCTTTGCAGAAATGTCTGTTCATGTCCTCTGCCCATTTCTTGATTGGATTATTTGTTCTTTGGGTGTTGAGTTTGATAAGTTATTTATAGATTTTGGATACTAGCCCTTCATCTGATATGTCATTTGCAAATATCTTTTCCCACTTGGGCAGTTGTCTTTTGGTTTTGTTGACTGTTTCTTTTGCTGTCCAAAAGCTTTTGATCTTGTTGAAGTCCCAATAGTTCATTTTTGCCCTTGCTTCCCTTGCCTTTGGCAATGTTTCTAGGAAGAAGTTGCTGCAACTGAGGTCAAAGAGGTTGCTGCCTTTGTTCTCCTCAAGGATTTTGATGGATTCCTGTCTCACATGAAGGTCTTTCATCCATTTTGAGTCTATTTTTGTGTGTGGTGTGAAGAAATGATCCAGTTTCATTCTTCTGCATGTGACTGTCCAATTTTCTCAACACCATTTGTTGAAGAGACTGTCTTTTTTCCACTGGACATTCCTTCCTGCTTTGTTGAAGATTAGTTGACCATAGAGTTGAGGGTCCATTTCTGGACTCTATTCTGTTCCATTGATCTATATGTCTGTTTTTGTGCCAGTACCATACTGTCTTGATGATGACAGCTTTGTAATAGAGCTTGAAGTCTGGAATTGTGATACCACCAACTTTGGCTTTCTTTTTCAACATTCCTCTGGTTATTCGGGGTCTTTTCTGGTTCCATATAAATTTTAGGATTATTTGTTCCATTTCTTTGAAAAAATTGATGCTATTTTGATAGGGATTGTATTAAATGTGTAGATTGTATTAGGTAGCATAGACATTTTCACAATATTTGTTCTTCCAATCTGTGAGCATGGAACATTTTTCCATTTCTTTGTGTATTCCTCAATTTCTGCCATGAGTACTTTGTAGTTTTCTGAGTACAGTTTCTTTGCTACTTTGGTTAGGTTTATTCCTGGGTATCTTATGGTTTTTGGAGCAAATGTAAATGGGATGGACTCCCTAATTTCTCTTTCTTCTGTGTTGCTGGTAGGTGTATAGAAATGCCACTGATTTCTGTACATTGATTTTATATCCTGACACTTTACTGAATTCTCTTATGTAGTTCTAACAGTTTTGGAGTGGAGTCTTGGGTTTTCCACAGAAAGCTGCGAACAGTGAGAGTTTGACTTATTTGCCGATTCAGATGCCTTTTATTCCTTTTGTGTCTGATTGCTGAAGTTAGGACTTCTAGTACTATGTTGAATAGCAGTGGTGATAGTGGACATCCCTGCCACATTCTTGACCTTAGGGGAAAAGCTCTCAATTCTTCCCCATAGAGAATGATATTTGCTGTGGGTTTTTCATAGATGGCTTTGATGATATTGAGGTATATGCACTCTATCCCTACACTTTGAAGAGTTTTTTAATCAAGAAAGGATGCTGTTCTTTCTTTTATTAATGGATTGTATCACATTGATTGATTTGTGGATGTTGAACCAACCTTGCAGCCCAGGGATAAATCCCACTTGGTCGTGGTGAATAATCCTCTTAATGTACTGTTGGATCCTATTGGCTAGTATTTTGGTGAGAATTTTTGCATTCATGTTCATCAAAGATATTGGTCTGTAATTCTTCTTTTTGATGGGGTCTTTGTCTGGTTTGAGGATCAAGGTGATGCTGGCCTCATGAAATGAATTTGGAAGTTTCCCTTCCATTTCTATTTTTTGGAACAGTTCAGGAGAATAGGTATTAATTCTTCTTTAAATGTTTGGTAGAATTCCCCAGGAAGCCGTCTGGCCCTGGGCTCTTGTTTGTTGGGAGGTTTTTGATGACTGCTTGAATCTCCTTTCTGGTTATGGGTCTGTTCAGGTTTTCTATTTCTTCCTGGTTCACTTTTGGTAGTTTCTATGTCTCCAGGAATGCATCCATTTCTTCCAGATTGTCAAATTTGCTGGTGTATAGTTGCTCATAATATGTTCTTATAATTGTTTATATTTCTTTGGTGTTGGTTGTGATCTCTCCTCTTTCTTTCATGATTTTGTTAATTTGGATCCTTTCTCTCTTCTTTTTGATAAGATGGCGAGGGGTTTATCAGTCTTACTAATTCTTTCAAAGAACCAGCCTCTAGTATCCTTGATTTGTTCTACTGTTCTTTTGGTTTCTATTTTATTGACTTCTGATCTTTATTAATTTCTCTTCTCCTGCTGGGTTTAGGCTTTCCTTGCTGTTCTTTCTCCAGCTTCTTTAGGTGTAGCATTAGGTTGTGTATTTGAGACCCTTCTTGGTTCTTGAGAAAGGCTTGTATCGCTGTATATTTTTCCTCTCAGGACTGCCTTTGCTGTGTCCCACAGATTTTGAACAGTTGTGTTTTCATTATCATTTATTTCCATGAATTTTTTCAATTCCTCTTCAATTTCCTTGTTGACCTATTCATTCTTTAGTTTGATGCTATTTAGCCTCCATGTATTTGGGTTCTTTCCAAATTTCCTCTTGTGATTCAGTTCTAGCTTCAGAGCGCTGTGGTCTGATAATATGCAGGGAATGATCCCAGTCTTTTGGTACCAGTTGAGACCTGATTTGTGACCCAGGATGTGATCTGTTCTGGAGAATGTTGCATATGCACTTGAGAAGAATGTGTATTCTGTTGCTTTGGGATGGAATGTTCTAAATATCTCTGTGATGTCCATCTGGTCCAGTGTGTCATTTAAAACCTTTATTTCCTCATTGATCTTTTGCTTAGATGATCTGTCCATTTCTGTGAGGGGGGGGTGTTGAAGTCCCCTACTATTATTGCATTATTGTCGATGTGTTTCTTTGATTTTGTTATTAATTGGTTTAAATAGTTGGCTGCTCCCATGTTAGGGGCATAGATATTTAAAATTGTTAGATCTTCTTGTTGGACAGACCCTTTGAGTATGATATAGTGTCCTTCCTCATCTCTTATTATAGTCTTTGGCTTAAAATCTAATTTATCGGATATAAGCTTTGCTACCCCATCTTTTTTTTTTTTTTTTTTTGATGTCCATTAACATGGTAAATTGTTTTCCACCCCCTCAATTTTTAAAAAGATTTTATTTATTTAGTTGACACACAGAGATCACAAGTAGGCAGAAAAGCAGGCAGAGAGAGGGGAAGCAGGCTCCCCACTGAGCAGAGAGCCCATGCAGGGCTCAATCCCAGGACCCTGAGATCATGACCTGAGCTGAAGGCAGAAGCTTAACCCACTGACCCACCCAGGCATCCCTCTACCCCCTCAGTTTAAATCTGGAGGTGTGTTTGGGTCTAAAATGAGTTTCTTGTAGACAGCATATTGATGGGTTTTGTTTTTTTATCCATTTCTGATACCCTGTGTCTTTTGATTAGGGCACTTAGCCCATTTCCATTCAGGGTAACTATTGAAAGATATGAATTTAGTGCCATTGTATCAGTTGTAAGGTGACTGTTACTGTATATTGTCTCTGTTCCTTTCTGGTCTACTACTTTTAGGCTCTCTCTTTGCTTAGAGGACCCCTTTCAATATTTCCTGTAGGGCTGGTTTGGTGTTTATAAATTCTTTTCATTTTTGTTTGTCCTGGAAGCTTTTTATCTCTCCTTCTATTTTCAAGGACAGCCTAGCTGGATATAGTATTCTTGGCTGCATGTTTTTCTCATTTAGTGCTCTGAATATATCATGCCAGTTCTTTCTGGCCTGCCAGGTCTCTGTGGATAAGTCTGCTGCCAGTCTAATATTTTTACCATTGTATGTTACAGACTTCTTGTCGCAGGCTGCTTTCAGGATTTTCTCTTTGTCACTAAGACTTGTAAGTTTCACTATTAGATGACGTGGTGTGGACCTATTTTTATTGATTTTGAAGGGGGTTTTCTGTGCCTCCTGGATTTTGATGCTTGTTCCCTTTGCCATATTAGCGAAATTCTCTACAATAATTCACTCCAATATACCTTCTGTGCCTCTCTCTCTTTCTTCTTTTTCTGGATTCCCAATTATTCTAATATTGTTTCGTCTTATGGTATCCTTATCTCTCAAATTCTCCCCTCATGCTCCAGTAGTTGTTTGTTTCTCTTTTGCTCAGCTTCTTTATTCTCCATCATTTGGTCTCCTATATCACTAATTCTCTCTTTTGCCTCATTTATCCTAGCAGTAAGAGCCTCCATTTTTTATTGCACCTTGTTAATAGCTTTTTTAATTTCAGCTTGGTTAGATTTTAGTGCTTTTATTTCTCCAGTAAGGGCTTTTATTTCTCCAGACAGGGTTTCTCTAATATCTTCCATGCCTTTTTCTAGCCCAGCTAGCACCTTGAAAATTGTCATTCTGAACTCTAGATCTGACATATTACCAATGTCCATATTGATTGGTCCCTAGGCTTCGGTACTGCATGTTCTTTTTTTGTGGTGAGTTTTTCCACCTTGTCATTTTATCCAGATAAGAATATATGAACGAGAGAATAAAATGCTAAAAGAGTGGCAAAGACCCCAGAAAAATGTACACTAACCAAATCAGAAGAGACCCCAAATTGGGGGGAGAAGAAAGGGGATAAAAAGAAGTTTAAAAAAAATTTTTTTAATTAATATATATATTAGACTGGTGAGTAGAACAGAGCCACCCACTTGATTTGGGGTGTATTTTGGTCTCTTAGAAGAAACTACCTCCCCCAATTTTTTTTAAAGATTTTATTTATTTATTTGACAGAGATCACAAGTAGGAAGACAGGCAGACAGAGAGAGAAGAAGGGAAGCAGGCTCCCTGCTGAGCAGAGAGCCAATGTGGGGCTCAATCCCAGTACCCTGGGATCATGACCTGAGCCAAAGGCAGAGGCTTTAACCCACTGAGCCACCCAGGTACCCCTAAATTTTTTAAAGAAAGAAAAACTTATATGTATACAAAAAATATGGGTAAACACAATGAAGGGATGGAATATGACTGTAAGGGTGAAAAAAATTTTTTTTAATTCTAAAAAAAGGATTTGATAATATAAATTGGTTGGAAAAAGAAAGAAAAGAAAGTGGAGAGAATTTGCTCAGCCTGGAGACTAGAACAAAGCCCTGTGTTAGATTTAGGGTATATTTTGATCTATTAGAAGAAATTGTATCCCAAAAACTTTTTATAAGAAAAAAACCCTCTATGTATACAAAAAATAAAGTTAGATACAATGAGGGATAAAATATGACTATAATATATATATTATATATATATAGCATATATATATATATAATATAATAGGTTTTTTTAAGAAAGGTATTGTTAAGATAAACTAGTCAAAAAACTTTAAGAGATGAATGAGGAAAAGTTAAAAAAAAATAGAATAAGAAAAAAATAAAATTAAAAAACTTTAACTTTGCAAGACTAAAGAATCATGGGGAGAAAGCCATGAATTCCATGCTTGCTTTCCCCTTCTCTGGAATTCCACTGTTCTCCTTGATCACTGAGCTTGGTTTTGGCTGGATGTTCTTGTTGATCTTCCTTGGGAGGGGCCTGTTATAGTGATTCTCAAATGTCTTTGCCTGAGGCAGAATTGCACTGCCCTTGCCGGGGGGATGGTCTAAGTAATCTGCTTAGGTTCGCTTTCTCCGGGAGCTTTTGTTCCCTGAACTCTTTCTGTACAGCTTTGGAGGATGGGAATGAAAACGGCGGCTTCCCAGTCTCCAGCTCAGAGGAACTGAGAGCTCTCACCCCACTCTTCAGTGCACCCTCAGAGAAAAGGTGTCAATCACTCCCGTCTCCCTGGTCTCTGGCTGCAGTCCGAGCTCACCCAGCCTGTGACTGAGTGTTTCTGTCTCTGACACACAGTCCTGTTTGGAGTCTCCAAACCCAGCAGATTCCTGCCTCCAGAGAAGGAAGTTGAGTCTCCCCAGATCTGCCACTTGTGGGGTCCCTGCTCGAAGAGCAGTGGCCTAATTGTGCCTTGGATCCCAGTTTAAGGTAACCCTGAGCTGAGAGCTCACTCCTCATCTCCGTCTCTGTAGTCAGCTTCCCTTCTCCGACACCTGGTAGCTCTGCTACACTCAGACACCCCTGATCCTTCTGTGACCCCACGGGACCTGAGACTAACTGTTCCCGTGAAGGCTCCACCCCCGCTTAGCCTCTGGAGCAATGTCCCGCAATGGAGCAGACTTTTTTTTTTTTTTTTAAGATTTTATTTATTTACTTGTCAGAGAGAGAGAGGGAGAGAGAGCGAGCACAGGCAGACAGAGTGGCAGGCAGAGGCAGAGGGAGAAGCAGGCTCCCTGACGAGCAAGGAGCCCGATGCGGGACTCGATCCCAGGACGCTGGGATCATGACCTGAGCCGAAGGCAGCTGCTCAACCAACTGAGCCACCCAGGCGTCCCATGGAGCAGACTTTTAAAAGTTCAGATTTTGTGCTCTGTTGCTCCACTGCTTGCCAGGAGCCGGCCCCTACCCCTGTGGTGTATCTTCCCGTTGCTTTGGATTCACTTCTCCACACATCCTACCTTTCAGAAAGTAGTCAATTTTCTGTTTCTAGAATTGCTGCTCTTCTACTCTTTGATTTCCTATTGGGTTTGTAGGTGTTCAGACTGGTTTGATAACTATCTAGCTGAACTCCTGTGACCTGGTGTCATCTCAGTCTGCTACTCCTCTGCCATCTTAACTCCTCCTCTGTTCTCTATTTTTGGGAGTCTGTTGCCTGGTCTGTCTGCCTGTCTCTCTTTTTCTTTGCTTATTTGTTTTGTTTCTTAAATTCCACATGTGGGTGAACTCATGGTATTTGTCCTTCTCTTTCTGACTTATTTCACTTAGCATTATATTCTCTAGCTTCATCCATGTCACTGCAAATGACAAGATTTCCTTCTTTTTTATAGCTCAATAAAAGAAGATAAAAGGACATCTTTTTTATCCATTCATCTATCAATGGATACTTGGGCTGCTTCCATAATTTGGGTATTATAAATAATGCTGCAATAAACATAGGTGTGCATGTATCCCTTTGAATTAGTATTTTTGTATTTTGATAAATACCCAGTAGTGTGATTAGTGGATCATAGGGTGGTTCAACTTTTAACTTTTTGAGGAACCTCCATACTGTTTTCCATAGTGGCTACACTAGTTTGCATTTCCACCAACAGTACACAAGGATTCCTTTTTTTCCACATCCTCACCAACACTTGTTGTTACTTGTGTTTTTTATTTTAGCCATTCTGAAGGTGTGAAGTTATATCTCATTGTGGTTTTGATTTGCATTTCCCTGATGATAAGTGATGTTGAGCATCTTTTCATACATTTGTTGGCCATCTATATGTCTTCTTTGGAGAAATGTCTGCTCGTATGTTCTGCCCACTTTTTCACTGGATTATTTGTGGGTTTTTTTTATGTTGAGTTGTATAAATATATATTTTGGATAGTAACCCTTTATCAGACATGTCCTTTGCAAATATCTTATCCCATTCAGGAGGTTGTCTTTTAGTTTTGTTGAATGTTTCCTTTCTGTGCTGAAACTTTTTATTTTGATGTAGTCCCAGTAGTTTATTTTTGCTTTTGTTTTTCTTGCCTCAGAGACATATCTAGAAAAATGTAGCCAATGGCCACATTATGGTAGATGTCAGAGAAATTCTTGCCTGTGCTCTTTTCTAGGATTTTATGGTTTCAGGTCTCACATTTAGGTTTTTTTAACCCATTTTGAGTTTATTTTCATCTATGGTATAGGAAAGTGGTCCAGTTTCATTATTTTCCATGTAGCTGTCCAGTTTTCCCAACACAGTTTTTTTTAAGGAGACTGTCTTTTTCCCATTGGATATTCTTGCCTTCTTTATCAAAAACTAATTGACCATATAATCATGAGGTTATTTTCTGGGCTTTCTATTCTGCTCCATTGATATATGTGTCTATTTTTGTGCCAGTACCACACTGTTTTGATTACTATGGCTTTGTAATATAATTTAAAATCTGGAATTGTGATACCTCCATCTTTGCTTTTCATTTTCAAGATTGCTTTTGCTGGGGAACCTGGTTGGTTCAGTTGGTAGTGCATGTAACTCTTGATTGTGAGGTCTTGAGTTCAAGCCCCATGCCCAGTATAGAGCCTTTTTTTTTTTTTTTTTTTTTTTAGATTTTCTTTACTTATTTGACAGAGAGAGATCACAAGTAGGCAGAGAGGCAGGCAGAGAGAGAGGAAGGGAAGCAGGCTTCCTGCTGAGCAGGGAGCCCGATGCGGGGCTCGATCCCAGGACCCTGAGATCATGACCTGAGCCGAAGGCAGCGGCTTAACCCACTGAGCCACCCAGGCGCCCCGAGCCTTATTTTTAAAAAATTGTTTTTAAATCTATTTAGAAAAGATTGTTTTGGCCACTCAGGGTCTTTTGTGTTAGTATGCTGTTGGTATTTTGATAAGGATTGCATTAAATCTGTAGATTGTTTTGGGTAATATGGACATTATAACAATTTTGGTTCTTGCAATCCATGAGCATGGAATATCTTTCCATTTGTGGTATCATCTTCAACTTCTTTTGTCAGTGTTTTATAGTTTTCAAAGTATAAATCTTTTACTTCCTTGGTTAAATTTATTCCTAAATATTTTTTAAATTTTATTGCAATTGTAATTAGAATTGTTTTCTTAATTTCTCCTTCTGCTGCTTCATTATTAATATATAGAAATGCAATGGATTTCTGGACATTGACTTTGTATCCTGTCACCATACTGAATTCATCTAGAAGTTTTGGTACTTTTTGGTGGAGTCTTTGGGTTTTCTATATATAGTATCATGTCATCTGCAAATAGTAAGAATTTTACTTCTTCCTTATGAATTTGGATGCCTTTTATTCATTTTTCTTGTCTGGTTGCTGCAGCTAGGAATTCCAATACTTTGATGAATAGAAGTGGTCAAAGTGGACATCCTTGTTTTGTTACTGACCGTAGGGGAAATCTCTCAGCTTTTCCTTACTTAGTATAATGTTTGCTGTGAATTTTTAAATATGGTTTTTATTGTGTTGAGGTATGTTCCCTCTAAACCTACTTTGTTGAGGTTTTTTTAATCAGGAACTGATGTTGTACTTTGTCAAATGCTTATAATGCATATATTGAAATGATTGTATGGTTTTTATCCTTTCTCCTATTGATGTGATGTATCACGTTGATTGATTTGTGAATATTGAACCACTCTTGCATCCCAGGAATAAATCCCACTTCATTGCGGTGAATGATTTCTCTTAATGTATTATTTTATTTGGGTTGCTAATATTTACTTAAGGATGTTGCATCTATGTTCCACAGACATATTGACCTGTAGTTCTCTGTTTTGTAGTGTCTATACCTAATTTTAGTATCAAGGTAATGGGGGCCTCATAAAATGAATTTGGAAATTTTCCTTCCTCTTTTATTTTTTGGAATAGTTTGAGATGAATAGGTATTAACTCTTCTTTAGATGTTTGATAGAATTCACTTGTGAAGCTATCTGGTCTTGGACTTTTGTTTTTTGAGAGTTTTTTTTTATTACCTATTCAGTTTCATTGCTAGTAATTGGTCTGTTCAAATGATCTATTTCTTCCTGATTTAGTTTTGAGAGGTTATATGTTTCTAGGAATTTATCCATTTCTTCTATGTTGTCCAATTTGTTGACATATAACTTTTCATAATATTCTTCTATGATCCTTTGTGTTTCTGTGGTATCAGTTGTCATTTCTCCTCTTTCATATCTGATTTTGTTTATTTGAGTCCTCTCTCTCTCTCTCTCTGTCTCTTTGATGAGCCTGGCTAAACATTTATCAATTTTGTTGATCTTTTCAAGGAACAAGTTCCTGGTTTCATTGATCTGTTTTATTGTATATTTTAGTTTCTACTTCATTTATTTCTGCTCTAATCTTTATCATTTTCTTCCTTCTACTGGTTTTGGGTTGTTTGTTTTTCTTTCTCTAGTTCCTTTAGATGTATGGTTGGGTTGTTAATTTTAGATTTTTCTTGTTTCTTGAGATAGGCCTATATTGCTATAAACCTCCCTCTTAGAATTGTTTTTGCTGGGGTGTCTGGGTGGCTCGGTTGGTTGAGTGTCTGACTCTTGGATTTCAGCTCAAGTCATGATCTCTGGATGTGGGATGGAGCTCCAAGCTCAGTGGGGAGTCTGCTTGAGATTCTCTTGCTCTCCCTTCACCCTTCCTCCCCACTTGCATGCTCTCTTTCTCTCTAAAATAAATAAATAAATCTTTAAAAAAAATAGAACTGCTTTTGCTGCATGCAAAAGATTTTGGACCATTGTGTTTTGATTTTCATTTGTCTCCATGTACTTTTTTTTAAAAGATTTTATTTGTGTATTTAACAGAGAGAGTACAAGCAGGGGGAGCAGCTGAGGGAGAGGGAGAAGCAGACTCCCTGCTGAGTAGGGAAGCCAATGCAGGGCTTGATCCCAGGACCCTGGGATCATGACCTGGGTAGAAGCAGATGCTTAACTGACTGAGCCCTCCAGGCACCCCATGTCTCCATGTATTTTTTATTTCTTCTTTGATTTTGTGGTTGACCCATTCATTAATTAGTAGCAAGTTATTTAACCTTCATGTATCTGTGCTCTCTCCAGATCTTTTTCTTCTGGTTCATTCTAGTTTCATAACATTGCGGTCAGAAAAGATGGATGGTATGCTTTGATCTTTTTTACTTTGTTGAGACTAGTTTTGTGGCCTAATACATGATCTATTCTGGAGAATGTTCCATGTACACTTGAAAAGAATGTGTAATCTGCAGTTCTAGGATGGAATGTTCTGAAATATCTGTTAAATCCATATGGTCCAATATGTCATTCAAAGCCACTGTTTCCTGTTGATTTTCTGTCTGGACATTCTGTGCATTGATGTTAGTGAGGTATTAAAGTCCCCTGCTATTATTGTATTACTATTGATTACTTCCTTTATGTTTGTTATGAACTGTTTTATATATTTGGTTGTTCCTATATTGGGTGAATAAATATTTACAATTGTTATATCTTCTTATTGGATTGTTCTCTTAATGATTATATAACATCCTTCTTTATCTCTTATTACAGTCTTTGTTTTAACATCTATTTTGTTAGATATGTATTGCTACCTTTGTTTTCTTTTCACATCCATTTGCATGATAAATTCTTCTCTATCCCTACACTTTCAATTTGCATGTGTCTTTAGGTCTGAAATGAGTCTCTTTAGGTAACCTATCTATGGGTCTTATTTTTTTCATCCATTCCATCACCCTATGTCTTTTGAGTGGAGTGTTTAGCCCATTTACATTCAAATTAATTATTGATAGTTATGTATTCATTGCTATTTTGTTACTTGTTTTATGATTGTTTTTGTAGTTTTTCTCTATTCCTTTCTTTACTAGGTCTTTTTACTCACGATAAGTTGGCTTTCTCTGATGATATAATTGGATTCCTTTCTCTTTATTTATTGCATATCTATTACTGGATTTTGATTTATAGTTACGATTAGGTTTGTATATAACATCTTCAGCATATAGCAGTCTATATTAAGTTGATAGTCACTTAGGTTTGAACCCTTTCTTTATCCCTCCCCACCACCCTTCCCCACATTTTAGGTATGGTATCATACTTTATATTCTTTTATTTTGTAAGGCTTTGATATTTATAGTTATACCTATTTGTACCGCCCTTGTGCTTCCTACTTTTCTTGCTCTTCCTTATGTTCTTTTCTTTCCACTCAAAGAGTCTCCTTTAATGTTTCTTCTAGGGCTGGTTTAATGGTCATGAATTCCTTTAACTTTAGTTTGTCTGGGAAACTCTTCATCTCTCCTGTTACTCTGAATGATAGGCTTGTCAGATAGAGTATTTTTGGCTGCAGATATTTTCCTTTCAGCAGTTTGAATATATCTCTTCTGGCCTGCAGAGTTTCTGCTGAAAAATTTGCTAATAGGCTTATAGGGGTTCCCTTGTGTGTAACTGCCTTCTTCTCTCTTGCTGCTTTTAAAAATCTCTATGTATCACTACTTTTTACCATTTTAATTACTATGTATCTTGATGGGGACCTACCTGGATTGATTTTGATGGGGGAATCTCTGTGCCTCCTAGATCTGGATTTTAGTTTCCTTCCCCAGATTCAGGAAGTTTTCAGCTATTATTTCTGCAAATCAATTTTCTGCCCCCTTTTCTCTCCTCCTTCTGGGATCCCTATAATGCAAATGTTATTACACTTGATGGTGTCACTGTGTTCCCTAAGTCTGTTCTCATTTTGCATAATTATGTTTTCTTCCATCACCTGCTTAGCTTGATTACTTTCTCCTCCAGGTTGCTGATTTGTTCTTCTGCTTTGTCTTGTTTACTTTTAATTCCATCTCTTGTATTTTTAATTTCACTTAATGTGTTCTTCATCTCTGATTGCTTTTTTTAAAATCTCTTTGTTAAGGGTCTTACTGAAGTCTCCCACCCTTATCTCAAGTTCAGTGAGGATCTTTATGAGCATTACTTTAAATTCTCTATCAAGCATATTATGTTGTTTTGTGTAGGTCTCTTGATGTGATTTTGTCTTGTTCTTTCATTTGGGATATATTCCTCTGTCTTCTCATTTTGTCCAAATTTCTATGTCTATTTCTGTGTGTTAGGAAAGTCAGCTACATCTCCTGCACTTGAAAGTAGTGGCATTATGAAGAAGAGGTCCTGTGCCCTGCAGTGCAGTGTGGAACTGGTGGAACCTGGTGCTTCAGGAGTGTCTCTTTTGTGAGTTTCATGCACTTTGCTACTGTGGCTGAGCTGCTCTTTCCTTCAGTCCAGTCACCTACAGTGACTGTTGTGGGCAATGTTTGGTCCCTGTGGTATTAGTGAGGCAGTCTGGGCTTGAGTTGAGTCAGACCAGACATTTGTCAGAAATGCAGTAGCACCAAACTGCCGGGTGCTTTCCTTGTCTTATCCCCTAAGAAGCTTTCCTTGGTGGACAGGGTCTGCAGTTACACCAGCTGTTTTCCCCCAGTCCCCTGCTAGGGCCCCAGGCTGACTGGTTTATGTGGTTATCTTTCCCTCTCCCTGGCACAGGAGTCACTTGGGAGTAGTGCTCCATACACTGTTGGTGGGCTGCTTGCATACTGACAGGCTTGTGACATCTCTTTGCATGGGCTCTGGCCAAGAGTATATTGGAGGGGGCTGATCTGCTGTAGTGTGGAGGTGCAGGGAGGCAATATTAGCAAGTTAGTAAGTGTCAGAGTTGCAGTGATTCCACAAGTGGCCCTATGTTTATTTGAGGGGCTTGAGAAGGAAATGGTGCCTGCCAGCTCCTTTGATCCTAGAGTAATCTCCCAACATCTTTGTCTCCCCCCACCACCACATACTCTGAGATTAGTAAAATACTCTCCCTCCCATATGCCCCAGGCATTTTTCAAACTGCTGCTTCTATGATAATCTTAGCAGGCTGGGTTTTTTTGTGCTATCTCTTTGAGGGCAGGAACTCAATTTCCTCATATCCTCTCAGCTGTCCCAGAGCTGAGCTCACTGATTTTTTAAATTCCAGGTTTGCTTTTTTTTATTATTAACATATAATGTATTATTTGCCCTAGAGGTACAGTTCTGTGTAAATTCCAGGTTTTATATCCCACTGGTTGTAAGAACTCACAAAATTCAGCCCTTCTGGTTTTGAAAGCTACATGTTATAGGGATTCCTACTGTCCATGCAGTTATCCCAATGTGAGAGTCTGTTTTTCTCCCCTCTCCATACCCCGGGGTTGTTCCCTCTCATGTACAGTCCTGCGGGTCTGCCCTTCCTATCCTCTTCAATGTGACTGACCTCCTCTCTACATTTAGCTGTGGAGTTTGGGGTCATTTTCTGGGTTATTTACACTGAAGTGGGTGTTATCTAGTTGTACCTATGGGACAAGGTGAGCTTAGTGTCCTCCTACTCTGCCATCTGCCCCAATTCCCAGTATTTATCTCTTTTTTTTTTTTTTTTTGGCACAAATGCAAAATGACATTGTTTTTTCAGTTTTGATTTTCATGTTTTTTGTAATAGGAGTATCCTTATTACCATTGAGTGATGTTGAAAGCCCTGAATCTCTTCTAGGCTTCCTCTGAGATGGCTCCAGGGAAAGGAAGAGGGATAGAAGCCCAGGCTCCCTACGTACCTACTTGGCCTTCTCTGACACAACCCACTGAGAGTGAGTACCAAGTGTCTTATTAATGCCTCACAATTGTGGAAGTCTAGACTCCCCATTTTGCTTTTGCTGGCATGAGTGGGAGTGAAGCCATAGTGTTTTCTGTGGTGTTTGGCTGGAGTAGAGTTATTATTGTCTGAAAGTTTTCTGCTTGCCAGGTTTCCCCTTTCTTGGTCTTTTGGATAAATAACCCTTTGGATATAGGCTTTTGTTGGGGCTTTTTTTCTCTCTGCCTATTTGACATTTCTGAGTTGATTCCTTCTTCAGCTCCAAGTTAGGGATATATGAGACAAAAAAGAAAAACCAGGGAACTCACCACTGTGTTGTTTTTTGTGCCCCTAAGTCTTAAACTATTCTGTCTTTTTCTTTCTAATTTTCAAAGTCTTCTTCCATTAATTTTATATATAGAATAAAATATATATTCAGGATTTGTAGTTGTACTTGGCAGGAAGAATATGGAAAAACACATCTGCTCCATTTCCCTGGAACAAAACGAACATTTTCAATAGAGACAGAATATTGCCCACAGAGAAGCAGGTTGGCTAAATGAGGACTGACATGGTAGAAACAGGTTTGAGTCTAACTTTCAAAAATGATGAATTAAGAAAGTAAGAAAGAGAGACCAAATAATAAATAAATAAATAAATAAGGCACCTCTAAGAGGACGTGGGACTGGGAATAAATCTCTGGGCCTTTGAGGAGACCAGCTTGACTAGTTTGAATAATTCATATTGGAGTAGAGTGAAGATAATAATATGAGAACATTCCATTTGTTTAGTACTTAGTATCTTTCAGGCATTCAGCTAACACTCTGAAATATATTGTCTTATTTACCTCTTTTAGTTCTTAGAGGTAAGTACTAACGTGTATTTTATAGATGGGGAAATTGAGCCTCAGAAAAATAACATAATGTGCCCAAGATCACATATTTGGTAAATAGTGAAGCCTGGATTGCACTGAGGTCATTTTGATATCATAAACTATGTTTTTGACCACTAGATCTTACTACTTGATAGAACACTCAGACTGTGAGCTCCTGATAATCCAAACAAGGTGTTTAAAGTCAATGTCTTAGAAGATGAATAAAGTGATAAAACTGGTGTTAAAGGAAGATTAATCTGTTAGTGAAAGGCAGAGTATAATAAAGCTGGGAAAATGAAATCAGTACATAGCTACAGAAGGCTTGTTTGTTCATTTTATCATTCAGTTTATTCATTCAATAAATGTTTATTACATGCTCTATTAATAAAGAATCCACAAGAAAAACAGAACCAGTAGGATACACACAAACACACACAAATAGGGTCTCTGCAGATGTATTAAATTAAGATGAAGTCATACTGGATTAGGGTAGGCCCTAAATCCAATCTCCTTATAAGAAGAGGGAGATAAAGACACAGGGAAAAGGCCATATGAAAATGGAAGCAGAGATTCCAATGTGCATATAAAGATCAAGGAGTGCCAAGCATTGCCAGCAACCATCAGAAATTAGAAGAGGCTGGGACACCTGGGTGGCTCAGTGGGTTAAAGCCTCTGCCTTTGGCTCAGGTCATGATCTCAGGGTCCTGGGATGGAGCCCTGCATCGGGCTCTCTGCTCAGCAGGGAGCCTGCTTCCCCCCAACTTCTCTCTGCCTGCCTCTCTGCCTACTTGTGATCTCTCTCTGTCAAATAAATAAATAAAATCTTAAAAAAAAAAAAGAAAGAAAGAAAGAAAGAAGAAAGAAAAAGAAATTAGAAGAGGCAAGAAAGAATTATCCCCAAGAGCTTTTGGAGGGAACAGACCCCTTGGTTTCAGACATCTTGGTTTTAGACTTTTGGTCTCCAGAACTGTGAGAGAATAATTTCTTTTGTGTTAAGCCACATAGTTTGTGGTAATTTGTTACAGCAGCCCAAGGAAATTCATACAGAAACCAAGTTCAGTGAGCAGTGTGAAAGACAAGAGAAGATCCAAAAGTGGAGACAAAACCAAGAACTGGGAATGAGGTAGAAATGCCCAGAGCAGATTTAGGCAGAAGTGATTAATTTTCTTGGTGGATAAATAGAACTACAGTGTCTGTGCCTTGGATTGCTGCCCTGGCATGTCAGTGTGACAGAATGGCCTAAGGCCAAAAGGTTAAAGTGGTCAAGAAAATGAGCATTTTTGAAAGTATATGTTATGTGGCCATTGGGAGAGCCCTCTAGGGGAAGGTGGAGGGAAATCAGGATAGAGGGATGACGAATCCTTGGGATTCATTAGAACGGCAAGGAGAAAGAGGAGCCATCAAAGGAGACAGAGAAAGGATGATGAGAGAGATGGGTAAATAATAATAATTTACTACCTGCAGGAGATGGGAGAAGAAAGAAGGACGAAAGCATCCATTAACTAGACCACAAGCTTCTTAAGGGCAGAGCCTTTTTTACTTTCAGTACCCATAAGAGTACCTAGTCCATAGTAAGCATTTAATAAGTATCTACCAAATTAATAAAGAGCCATTTCCTGATACAGGAGACATCAACAAGAATGGAGTTGGAAGTGGGGTATTTGATTAAAGCAAATAGAAGACCTAAAATCCTAATTTAAAACTTCTGTAATGTACTGACTCTTGGGGTATTAGAAGTAGGAGAAAACTAAAAAATTATGTGGTTCATTCCTCATTTTGCACATAAAAAAAATGAGGTCCAAAGAGATTGCTTTTATGACTTGGGCTCTTTGGACCTGAAGGAGTTCTGTAACTGTGGCAGGTGATTTTGAGTGTTGCAGCTGACACTAACCCCTTTAAGTCATGAGGTTTCTACTTACTTTTTTCCTATCCTTCAAGGAAGTTATCAGTCAGGCTTAGTGATTAAAAACAAAGCTGATAAATTAGAACTGGCTCTTATGCAACTGAAAAATCACTAAATTCTACCCCGAAGACCAATAATATAGTATATGTTAACAAAATTGAATTTAAATAAAAAATTTTAAAAGAAACAAACACCAAACTGATCATGTGGGGACTAGAGTGCCAAGAAGCACGTGTTGCATGAAGTACTCGGTGTTGTACATAAACAATGAATCTTGGAACACTGCATCAAAAACTAATGAAGTATTTTATGGTGACTAATGTAACACGATAAAAAAAAAAAAGAAAAGAAAAACTTACTTTAATCAATTTGCCTGTTCACAAAAAGCAAAAAAAAAAAACAAAAAACAAAAAACAAAACAAAAAGAAAATGAAAGTTCTGATTAGAGAAAGGAAGAGAAACAATAAGTGATGAATTTCATGATAGTAATTTGGGGTTACCATCTAGAACCCAGATTCCCTTTGGAGAGTGGATAGGATCGCATGCAGGGTATTTATCATAACCCTTGGAGCTTGGAGGTAAGGATAGAAGGTATAGTACCACTGAAGCTTCCAATCAGAAAGTTACCAATGTAGTGGTACAACAGTATAATTGACAATGAGATTCACCCCAAATTAGGTGCTTTAATGACTCTTTTCTGACATCTTCGCTAGGACTTTGGCAGCAGACTACTGTGGCAGGACCCTACAGGGATCCTTAGAGAATAGCATCAGTAGTGACAGTGAGAGGCACAAACCCCCAAATCTACCAAAGCAGAAAGCTCCCAGCTGGGAAAACCCTGCTAATAGAAGGGAGGCTTTTGGAGCCTAACACCAAAGGTTGTTTATTAAGTAGCTATGAAAGAAATGACTCCTTGAAATATTGGTCACCTCTCAAAGTATATTTTTGGTCTTCTAAGATTGATTAATCTATCCCTCTACCTCTTTTTTCTTTCTTTAGTTTTTTTTACATCCAGAAAGAGAGGATATTATTCCATCCCAATACAAACCTGTAATGTCTGAATGATCTAACTTATCAGATGATAAGTGGTGGCTTGGTGGCTCAGCTGATTGAGTGACTCTTAATTTCAGCTCAGGTCATAATCTTGGTGTCGTGAGATCAAGCCCCACATTGGGCTCTGTGCTCATCGTGAAATCTGCTTGAGATTCTCTCTCTCCCTCTCCTTCTGCCCCTGCCCTCCACATTCTCACTGTCTCTCTCTAAATAAATAAGTAAATAAAATCTTTTAAAAATTCAATTAAGGGGCGCCTGGGTGGCTCAGTCGGTTAAGTCGCTGCCTTTCGCTCAGGTCATGATCCCAGGGTCCTGGGATGGAGTCCTGCATCAGGCTCCCTGCTCAGCGGGGAGCCTGCTTCTCTCTCTGCCTCTGCCTGTCACTCTGCCTGCTTGTGCTCTCTCTCTCTCTAAAAAATAAATAAATAAATAAAAATTCAGTTGAGCACACATGCCAAAACAACATTTTATTCTATTTTTAAACTTTTTTTGTAGTGCAAGATGTACAATTTAGAACATTAGACAATTATCAAGATCTCTCATTCAACACCAATCCTATGCCAATACACTGCTCTTGATTTATGCTTTTCTGAATGTCTCAAGATTAAAACCAATTTGAATCCCAAATTTCACTTTGTGTTTAAAGATATCATTCAAGTACTTAGACTTTAACTTACCGAGACATAAGCTAGTGAAGAAAAATAAAAATATTTTTATTGAAAGTTACTAGTGACTATTTTAATGATTAAGTAGGAAAGATGGAAACAAGAAATCCATCTGATTTAGTAAAACTTACTCTGTCTTAAGTAAAAGCAGAATGAGATACGTTCAACTAGTTGAACATCTGACAGGACTTGGCAACACCTGAATACATTTTACTGATTCAGAGGGTAACTGCCACATTCATCACAGCCAGAATCTTTAATATAATAGAAGGTGACTTATGGTTACTGGTTAAAACTATCTAAAAAAACGATGGAATGATAAGCTATTCAGGGGAATTCAGAATTGACCAGCAGGTTTACAAAGGCTACTATATTTAACTTTCAATATATGCCTATAAGGAGACCACTAATATTTGTCACTTAAATAAAGGACTATATTATATTTAATGTGGTTTATTTACCAGTACCCTGGTTGTTTTATTCTAACCCATACAATCACAAATTTGTCATACATTTTACAGAAAGTACTAATTGTTTTTATTGAGAAAAGATTCAAATGTACAATAGCCTCAAGTCAAAGAGGTTAATCAGTTTTATATATCAAAATAATATCTTGTAAAACTAAATAGCATGTGCCTCCAAAGCTGAATTGTATTGGTTCCTATGGCACTGGAGACAGAACATTGCTGGCCTGCAAGGTATTTAATCTGAGGTTTAGACAAATCACTTCAACCAGGATCTATGGTTCTTCATAACAAAGAGAAGTCAAGCATATACAAGGAGAAATGTATGTCTCAAGAATGTGCCTCCGGCATTTAATCCACTAAATTATCCCATAAAATCTTGCTTTGCTCTTTCAAGTAGATGCTTTTGGGACACCTCAGTATGATTTGTGGGTACTTGAAGCAGTTTGGAAAATTCTAGAAAGTGTCTTGATAACCTATAGATATTTTTCTTGCCTCTGAAGTTAAGGAGATTTCACTTACCAAAATAAGGTTTGTTAGCTACATTGGATACTTTTCTACTGCTTTATTCTGTGGCCCCAATTTCTCCACATTTTTTCCAACATTTATTACTACTCTTGTTGGTGGTGGTGTTGTTGTTTAGTATGGCGATCCTAATGGTTATTAGATGGCTTTGATTTGAATTCCCCTAATGGCTAATGATGTTGAGCATCTTTTCACTGTTTCTTGGCCAAAGCTGATTTAAAGTCCTTGTCTAGGGGCACCTGGTTGGTTCAGTCAGTTGAGCGTCTGCCTTCGGCTCCCCCGTGCTCACTCTCTCTCTCTCTCTCAAATAAATAAATAATATCTTTAAAAATAAAAAAAATAGAAAAATAAAGTCCTTGTCTAATGATTTAACCATTTGGGCCTTACTGGGGACCATTACTATTAATTAGTATTTCCCTGCCTGCCCCCCACCCCCACATATGGGCCATATTTTCTTATTTCTTTGCACATCTTGTGATTTTTTGTTGAAAACTGGATGTCTAAGTAACAAATTGTGGCAACTCTGGAAATCAGATTCTGCCCCCTTTTCAGGATTTGTTGCTGTTGCAGTTTGTTGTTGTTTGTTTGTTTGTTTGTTTTAGTGGCTTTTCGAATGACAAAGTCTGTGTTCCTTGTCATATGTCACTGCTGAAATCTCTGCTCAGTTAGCTTAGTGGTCAGGTGATGATTGGGCAGAGTTTTCCTTAAATGCCTAAAATTAGTGAGTCACCAAAGGCACCATATGTCTGTATATTGGAGCATGCCTTCAGTATTCAGTCAGAAAGTTAATAACTCTGCCTTAGCCTTCACTTTCTATAACCTCAAGGTCATCCAGAGCTAAGAGCTTAGGTTGTTCTCAGGTCTTTCTCAGCATGCACAGACTCCTGAGCATACATAGCCCTATGCATGCATTTGACCTTCTAGATTCCTAGGAATATGTCAGAACTTTTCAAAGTCCCTATGGATATCTTATTCCCCATCTTTTCCTTTAAACTTTTTGATTATCCTATTTTTTAACCTAACTTTATCTGTCACCCCTGGCAGCCACAAATTTTAAACAATTGCCACTAATTGTTTTAATAAACAGTGCTGGTGAAAAGGCTTTTTCCACTAGATGAACTCCACTCTGAATCATGTCAAATAAGACAGACTTGCAAGTAGAATTTTTCAGGCAACTACCAGACTAGTCAAACACTGACAATTCTCTGAGAATGAGGTTTTGAAGTAGGTCCAACTCCATTCTGCAATGTCCAGTGGCTCCCAGGTTGCCAATTTTCAGCATGATTGCAGGTTGGTCGTTTTCAAAGCTATCATGGAGCTAGAGAGTGGGGGATGGGAATAGGGCAAGTTAAAATGCCATAAATCTCAGTTTTTACTGAGATTCAGACATTTTTTTTAAATAAATACTCCCCAGATTTCTACAAGCCTTTGATAAAATATCTAAAGTTCTGAAAAAGTTGACTTGTGATTTTTGCCAGTTTTCTTTTTAATTTTATGAAGATTTTTTTGGAGGTACCATTTGCTCTGACATCCCTCTTTTGTAGCGTCTTTGAGGCGACACATTTTGCCATTCAAATGGTTGTGCCCAACTACTGTATTTTTGGACAGCTAACTCCTCCTCATCCTTAAGACTCAGCTCAAGGGTCACTTCCTTGAGCAATGGAATGCTTTCTGCATATTAAATCTGACAAAGAAGCTGATTAAGTGAATCAGATGCTATCCCAGCTGCTCCTGTTGAAGGAATGAATGAGGAGAACTGGATACATGCCAGGTCAGCATTCACTTTTTCCAGTTTCCCCCATCTCCACCCCACAGTAGTCCTTGAAGCACTGCCTCTGAGAGCCTGAGGCTCTCCTCATAGCATGATCGAAGCTAGTTGAATGCTTGGCGAGAATTTCAAAAAACAGATTCAAGCAGTAGGCAGTCAGTTGGGCTGGAAAGTATGTAGATCCTGTCTAAACAGAAACTATATGCTTTCTTGAATGAAAAGGATGAATAATTACTCTGATGATTCACTAAAAAGGCCATAATGCTTTTTAGAAAATTATGGACATATGTAAATTACTGATACATGCTCCCCGAAAGAATAATGACTACCTACTAGAAATATATATGAATACAAGAAATTTTTCATAATTGATTTCAAATGAAGAATCTTATTGAGAAATTTTGGCTAAATGAATTTTGAAGACCATTGGCACAGTACACTGGCTACCACTGCTTTAGATCACATGAGTTTTTCAAGTTTAGACAGTATGGATCAACCTGAACCTCCCTTGGGATATGTGAGCCCTGTTTTGGAGACCATAGCATTGACTTTTTTTCTAAGGGGTCTCTAATGATATTTCTAAGTGAGTTTATAGTATTTTTAATATACAGAATAAGAAAATGGGGACACCGCATTGGGCTCCTTGCTCGGCAGGGAGCCTGCTTCTCTCTCTGCCTCTGCCTGCCACTCTGCCTACTTGTGCGAGCGCACGTGCGCTCGCTCGCTCACCCTCTCTCTGACAAATAAATAAAATCTTAAAAAAAAAAAAAAGAAAGAAAGAAAATGGGGACATTTATTGGTTTTATATAATTTATCATATAACATAACACATTTATAAATTGGTATGATATGTGTTGCGGAGAGGAAAAGCTATTGGCAAAATAATACCCAAAAAATAGTTGTTGGTTATGGTACTACTGATATTTCAAACAGCTCATACACTTTTGAGACAAAAGAACAAAAAATTGTACACTTACGGGATTCTTATGAAAAATGTTCTTTCTTGTGGCACCTGGGTGGCTCAGTCATTAAGCGTCTGCCTTCAGCCCGGGTCATGATCCCAGGGTCCTGGGATCAAGCTCCGCATTGGGCTCCCTGCTCAGCAGGAAGCCTGCTTCTCCCTCTTCCACTCCCCCTGCTTGTGTTCCCTCTCTTGCTGTCTCTCTCTCTGTGTCAATTAAGTAAATAAATAAAATCTTTTTTAAAAAATGTTCTCTCTTATCTAAAGTTCTAAAGCAAAGCAAAGAGAAATTGAGGCTGGCCAGGTTCCTTTTGGGACTATCTGAACTTTGTCATTGAAGAAATCTAGCCTAGATGACTCATGAGAGAACAAAATGCTTTTCTAAAAACATATATTTTTGCTTGAATAATTCAGACAATTTCATTGATACTTCAACTAGCTTTATTCATAAGATAACTTAAGCAAGAAGTTTTAATTTCATTCAAGAGGCATTCAAGACAAAAGATAAGACATTGCAAAGCAGGATGAAAGTTTGTTGAATGATCATTTTCAAAATAACTTTATATTTTGAAATAGTTTAAGACTCATGAGAAATTGCAAAACAGTTCACCCTGCCTTATCCAACGTTAATAAGTATCTTACATAGCCACCATACATGTCAAAACTAAAGTTGCAAAACTCTTAAACTCCTCATCCACATTGAGTATATGAAAACATCAGGTTGCTAGAGATCAAAATAAAGAATTTGTGAAGGGTGATATTTCTTTGGGAAGAACTCTGGGTGTGCCTTGTGTCCCCCATAATTCTGTATCCACAAGTGATTGCAGATCTGTAACATCTGTATTTTCTATTATTTACAAGAGGCCCCACCTGTCAAAAAACTATAGCGGGGAAAAGCCTTTTAGGTAACATTATGGGTTTTTTATTTTGTTTTGGTTATTTCCTTAAAGATTGGCAGCATTTATCATTCTCTAATTCAATAGAATTTTCAACAAACAAGTACTTTTTTTTCCAGGTAACTGAGATACAAAATTTCAAAGTCAAAATTTCTTTCTCCTTAAATCTCTCATAAACACATGTCTAATTCTCTCTCTACTTTGGGGCTCTCTCATCCCAACTTCACTTTAGCAAAATTATCATTGAAATCATTGAGCTGAAACTTTTTCTTATTTACCTTTTCAAATTTGGATTATTCTTAGACTTCTGTAATTCCTCAAATCTTAGGCTTGGTCCACTGAAATTAGAGCATGTTTAATTTAAAATCCAATGCCTGGGCACCTGAGTGGCTCAGTTGGTTGAGCGACTGCCTTCAGCTTAGGTCATGATCCTGGAGTCTCAGGATCAAGTCCTGCATTGGGCTCGCTTCTCAACGGGGGGTCTGCTTCTCCCTCTGATCGTCCCCCTCTCATGCTTGTTCTCTCTCATTCTCTCTTTATCTCTCTTTCTCAAGTAAATAAAGTCTTTTAAAAAATTCAATACCTTCACCCCATTCCTTTTGGGGAAACATTAATCACTTCCTTTCTTATGTTAGTATTGTTGCTCTTGTTTTTAATTCATCTCTCTATTTCCCACTTTACCTAGCAGAGTGCCTTGAACATAATAGGAACTGAATGAATGTCTACTGAAAGGATAGTTCCTTCCACAAAGAAAGGAGCTGAAAGGATGACTAATGAAGGCAACTGGTCAGATAATTTTAAAACATTTTTCTCTACTATTTGGACATTTCAACAAGAGTTTTTTGTCAATTATATGGATAGTTACTTTAATACACCATAGCATATTTTACACATGTGGGACCCAATAGTTGTATACACATACAGCCTTACAGAAAGCAGGTAACCCCAATTGGATTAAAAAAAAAAAGTCCTATTCATAGAAAATATCTAAATGAAAACAAAAGATACTATTACCAGCATTATTTCTGGAGAATGAGGAAAAAGAATTATTGGATCAGTGAGGTTACTACTAAGTGTGTACTTCTTGCTATACATTGTTTTTAATTTTTATGAGCATGTATTGCTTTTCCATTTCAATTTTTTTTAATATTTATTTATTTATTTATTTGACAGAGGGAGATCACAAGTAGGCAGAGAGGCAGGCAGAGAGAGAGAGGAGGAAGCAGTCTCCTTGCTGAGCAGAGAGCCCAATGTAGAACTCTATCCCAGGACCCTGAGATCATGACCTGAGCCGAAGGCAGAGGCTTAACCCACTGAGCCACGCAGGCACCCTCCATTTCAATTTTTAAGATTATGTTAACTAAGCTGAAAACTAGGCAGAGGTACTGTAGTCCTGAAATTTTGAGCTTGTATCTTTCATTGACTCACAGTAGGGGATACAAAATCAAATGCTTCCAGGGCACAGGCAGCATTTGTATGTTAGTAATGTAAGTTAGTAATGTAACTAAGCAAATTGAATTGCATATGGATTGTGGCAAGTGAGGCAGTACCTGCTCTGTCTAAAGCAGCCAGGAACTACCAGTTCTAGCTCATTGTTACCATAGAAGAATATGGGTCTAATGTTGTCAGATCACCCAATTTCCAAAGAAGTGAGAAGTCTAGAGATTTTTTTTTAATTTTAATTTAATTTTTTTAATTTCCTGATTTTTAAATGAAAGTAGTTGATTTTAAATTTGTGTAGTTTAAGATGTGGGCCCAATAAATCATGTCAATGGCCTAAATCTAACCTGTGGGGCACCAGTTTATAAACTCTGACCTAAGGAGTAGTCTGGACTGTTCGTTTGTTTTTTTTTTTTTTTTTTTTTTTTAAAGATTTTATTTGTTTATTTGACAGACAGAGATCACAAGCAGGCAGAGAGGCAGGCAGAGAGAGAGGAGGAAGCAGGCTCCCCGCTGAGCAGAGAGCCCAACGCGGGGCTCGATCCCAGGACCCTGAGATCATGACCCGAGCCGAAGGCAGCGGCTCAACCCACTGAGCCACCCAGGCGCCCCTGTTCGTTTGTTTTTTTAAACAAAAACAAAAATAGATGAAGATGTTTCAAGAAACTGGCTCATCTCTTGCTTGTTTTCCTCCTC
Source organism: Enhydra lutris kenyoni (assembly GCF_002288905.1). Lineage (NCBI taxonomy): Eukaryota > Metazoa > Chordata > Mammalia > Carnivora > Mustelidae > Enhydra > Enhydra lutris. The sequence continues at coordinate 34,474,718 of NW_019154103.1, forward strand.
TCTAAAATATTAGTTATTATTCCAGAGCCTACAAAGGGCTCTAGGTATTTCCACGATGACTAAGCAGTAGGACCCAGAAACTGTCAAGCTTCTGAAGGATTGTAAATTGCCAATTAGCAGAGCTTTCTGGGGTCATTTGTGAAAAATACAGTCTTGGGTGTGGTAGCAGTGCTTCCTGAGAGGGCTGTGAAGACCAAGAACTGAAATGAGGTTAATAGAAAGGAATCAGATTGGTGGCAGAAAGCAATCTTCAAATCCTAGAGTTGTGGTCAGTTGGATTATAAACTCTAAAATAGTCATGAAGGCTATTTAGGATATGCTTAATATGATATTTGGGTGTGAGCAAATGTCAAGATTAAAACAAACATTTCTTTCTATGTAAAAACATTGGGAGAGCAGATGCATAGGTAGGAAGATCCCAATTTCAGGACTAATATTCAAGACTGAGCTTTAAGGGAAGACTAATCCAGAGTAGCCAAATGGAGTTTTATTTTCTACTTAAATCATTTGTCACACCATTCAATAAAGACATAAAGATAATGCAGTTACCTGGCAAATGAACTCTTTTGAGCCACTTGCTCAATTAAGATATCATGCCAAATATTTCCCCCTTATATATAATAGTGCAGTTTACCAGCACTTGCTGTTGAAAAGTTGGCTAAAAAACAAAAAATAAATGACCATTAACCAACAGAGGTCCTCAACGTATCCAAAATCATCTTTACAAGGCCCAGCAATAAGGATCCTAAGGCCAGTTATAGGACCACCTCTCTCTCCACACAGCACATGTTGATGCTACTTGGCAGAGTAATGGTCTCTGTAGTTCTTCAATTACAGTAGTTGAAAGCAGCAAATAAACACAACACAGCACTTGGTAGGCACTCCATGACTTTATCAAATTGTAAATGTGAGTGCTAGAAAAAAACATAGCAAAAATTATTAGCCCATTGCCTAACAGGGAGAGAGAAAGAAGATACCCTGAAAAGTTGGCAGCAGACTTAAAATAACATCTGGGTCCAAAAATATGAGGGGTAGAAACAAAGCTCCTACACTCTAGAGAGTATCTGTAGAGACTATCACTCTACACTGCACAGTGCAAACCAGCTGCTCTTTCTTGGTTGGGAGGGTCCACTCTGGAGCCGGGACACCTGGGTTCCATTGTTACCAACTGGCTGGGTGAAATTGGACAAGTAGCTTAACCTTTCTTAACTTGGATTTCCTCATCTATAAAATCTATCTGCCTCATAGGGTAGAGAGGACTCAATGAGTTAATACTCGTAAAAAAAAAAAATTGTAGAAGAGTGCCAAGTGCATAAAAAATACTCAGTAGGGTTACCTATGGTTAAGAATACCATGGCATCCTGCAGATGAGTAGATTATGCTTGGATAACCTAATTAATAAGGCAGGAATTGAGTAACAAACATATAGAAGACCTTCTTCTAAAATTATTAAAACAAAAAGTCTTGGTTTATAGAGAGCTAATTTTTTAGGATCTGCCAAAGTCATGTGAAAATACTTCCTTGAGGTGCATGTCAGAATAGCTCAGCATGGTGTTCTACAGAGCTCTAGAAGCAATGCTTAACTCGAGTCTCAGCTCTCTCATTATTAGCTATGCAGCACTGGCAGATTGCTTAAACATGCTTCATACTTCTCATCTATAAAATTAAGATAACGGGGGAGTTATTAGAAGTACATTATGATTTTTGTTTGCCTTCACAGACCCCTTCTTCCATAAAATAATATTAAAAATTATATTTTACTGCTGCACTGGTCTAAGGATGTATCATCCAGGTTGGATTCCTTATTATATATTCATATTATTAAATTCAGTTTTTTTCTCCTGACTTTGAAAAATCAGGCACTGTGCCTATTGGATAAGCCAGCCCTGATTGTTAGGAGCACTAAATTAATTAGTGTTGGTAAATTAGTTGGGTGGGACAATGTCTGACACTACAGTAAGCACTATATGAGTGTGTGTTAAATAAATAAAAATGTAAAGTGTCAGACAAGACTGGTGTTACTTTCCTCTAGACTTCCTCCCTGCTCCCCTGCCTCTCTGATAAGTAAATTCTGCTTCAAAACATGGTTAAAAACTTTTCTACCATTCACTAGCAGTTAACATTAGCAACTGAAACTATAAAGGCTTCAGAATAAATTAAGAGTGCAAATTGTGTTTAAATTCTATTTTGTAAAAAAGAAGTGGAGGTGCTGAGTATTGTTTGCACTTCTTTTCCAAACACTGCACCACTTCAGAGGTGCTGAGCAAGGTGCTGCTTAAGGTCGTGGAGTCCCAAATGGTCTGCTTTTTTGTTTCCAGCCTTCTTTATCAGGAGCAATAGTTCCTATCAAGGTCTCTCGTATATACGGCAAAAGACACCAAACTTAAAACAGAACCTATAAAAGTTTTTTTTCTCCCCCACAGATTAGAACACACATACAAAAGCATGTTATATGATGGAACAGTCTTCTTTTCAAGAATTAGTCACATTAGGGGCACCTGGGTGGCTCAGTGGGGTCCTGGGATCAAGCCCCACATTGGGCTCTCTGCTCCTCGGGGAGCCTGCTTCCTCCTCTCTCTCTCTCTATCTGCCTCTCTGCCTACTTGTGATCTCTCTCTGTCAAATAAATAAATAAATTCTTTAAAAAAAAAAAAAAAGAATTATTCACATTAAAGACCTAACAGACAACTGAATTTTTCTTATGGTAATTCACTCCTTTATACAGGAGGGCTAAAGGAACATTTTGGCCCTCTTTAAACTCCCAAGAATCAGAAAAATTTATGATTGTCTTTATTTCCCCTCTCAGGGAATGACTTGGGCTTAGAACATAGTCAAGACTGTTTGGCTTCATTTTTGGCCATTTGAGTCAGAGGGACCCTCAACCACGCATAAAACAAGATAAAAACCTCAACCACTGTTCAAATTTACATTCAGAATACGCTAGCCATGCTTTCTTCTTCTTCTTCTTCTTCTTTTTTAAGATTTTATTTATTTGACAGAGAAATCACAAGTAGGCAGAGAGAGAGAGGGAAGAGGGCTCCCTGCGGAGCAGAAAGCCAGATGCATGCGGGGCTCTACATGCGGGGCTCTGCACACGGGGCTCTGCACATGGGGCTCTGCACATGGGGCTCGATCCTAGGACCCTGAAATCATGATCTGAATCGAAGGCAGAGGCTTAACTCACTGAGCCACCCAGGTACCCCTCCATGCTTTCTTCTTGATTTCTACTTTCTCCAGTTTCTCATATCCTTCCTGCTTCAAACTCCTGACCCCACCGCCCAGCTCCAACCTCTATACTGCACCCCTGGATTTGGTGCTCACCCTTACTACTCACTGTGTCCTGAGGTCAGCCTAACTCACTTGTTGGATGGTCCTTACCTACCCCTCTCACCTGTTTTGGCTGCAAAATTTGCGGGACCTAGTGCAACATGAAAATGTAGGCCCTCTCATTTAAAAACCAGAAGAAAAAGCTTTTTGTTTATTTTGTGTCTGTTTCGACTCATCATGGTGTTTTCTATTGGCTATTTGCTGTTGCACTCTCTTGTGCTCAGCGATACTTGAGGGATGAATGAGGCCCAGTCCCACATTTTAATGAGCATGAGCTTACCTAGCCCCCGTTCTTCCTGCTTCACTCCCAGGCCCCAGCCAGGGGCTTAGGTACCAGTGGTTGCTGGGGGCACTGACAGCTGAGAAGCTGGGAGCAGGAGGTGGTTAAAAAACAGGATTGCTTGTGACCTGAGACCCTAAGCCCCTGGTCATGCTCCATGGTCTCATCTGACTTCATTTATAAAACAAAAATTCAAAAATAACATTATTAAATAATGTCATGATTGCAATTGCAAAACACTAAGGCTCAAGCACTGGATCCTCCCGAGCAGAGGGCCCTGGACAGCAGCACTGGTTGCACGCTCATGATGCGTAAGTGAGCCCTGCCTTCCCCCTTTTGAATTCCTAATCCACACCCAGGCACTAAAAATCCAACCCCCACTTAGGCCTCTTGGCCAGCACCCTGTTCCTTTGTGAGGGAGTCTGACTCAGATACTGTCCTTCACAAACAGTGTAAACCCATGACCAGAATTCCAGAACTCAGCCAAGTTATTCCTGGGGCCTCTTGCTGTATTCTGTGTGTCTGGCTTCCCCGGAAACATATTCCACACAAACAGGTACCTCAAGACCTCAAGACGGGAAATGAACGAGCTGTACTTTTCTCATGCTAATCTCTGCTTCCCTTTCCAGAAGCGTTTCCCAGTGCCTGACCTCCGAAGAGGATTGTTGGGCCAGATCCCAATACCCGCATAGAACTAACAGGACACCTCTTATCCAAGACCTTTTTCTTTTTAACTTTTTTCCCTCCTTAACCTTTCTTTAAGTCCATCCTCTTACTCATATTTCAAGTTAGACTATGTGGAGGACGGAAAGTCCCAGTTTATTATTGAAAGAAGCATTCTGATCAACCAAGACAAGATAGAGAATCAAACAAAAGCTACTGTGATGCCCTTCAGAGTCATCTGAGCAGGCTGTACGGATTTTATAGTAACCAGCCATGTGCCGCAGGCTGCAAGCTCCTAGCTTGAATTTCTCTGTACCAGTAAATATTGGAGAAATCCTCTGCCAGTTCTCTGGAGAAATAAAAACAAGATGTACTCAGATCAGATACAATGTATTTATTTCAGATGTATCGATAGTTGCTTTATCTTGAAAACTTTAAAAATGTGTTAGGCTCAAAAGAGTTTGATTTTAAATACGAAAGTTACGGTCATCTTTAGCTAATTCAATCCCTGCCTTATCCTTTTATCAGTCACATCATATGAAATCATATCACTTGTGATTTCGTATTATAGTATTAACGGAAGAGACCTGAAATCATCTCATCTACTCATTTCATTTCACGGAGGAGAAAACTGAGACCCAGAGAGGTCAACCCCAGAGTCACACATAGCACATTAGGTACTGTTGAGAGTGCAGCTAGATAGAACCGGCTTTGTGACTTCCTGCCAGCCCCACCCTGGTTCTATAGTACAACGACTCAAAGAATCCAAAGAAATATAAGAAGTGTTATTTGGATATATTTACATTTTTTTCTGATCAAATGATGAATTAGTCTCAAATTTTAAAAAACATGTTAACACTTTATTTTAAAAGTTGAGGAACACCTGGGTAGTTCGGTCCTCGGTTAAGTGTCTGCCTTCAGCTCAGGTCATGATGGGAGGGTCCTGGTTCCCGCTCAGCAGGGAGCCTATTTCTCCCTCCCTCCCTCTCTCTCAAATAAATAAATAAAATCTCCCTCTCTCTCAAATAAATAAGTAAAATCTTTTTTAAAAAAACTGAAAAGGGTGCCTGGGTGGCTCAGTGGGTTAAGCCGCTGCCTTCAGCTCAGGTCATGATCTCAGGGTCCTGGGATCGAGACCCGCATCGGGCTCTCTGCTCAGCAGAGAACCTGCTTCCCTCTCTCTCTCTCTCTGCCTGCCTCTCTGCCTACTTGTGATCTCTCTCTGTCAAATAAATAAATAAAATCTTAAAAAAAAAAAAAAAAAACAAACTGAAAGGCCGGGGCACCTGAGTGGCTCAGTGGGTTAAAGCCTCTGCCTTCGGCTCAGGTCATGATCCCAGGACCCTGGGATCGAGCCCCACATAGGGTTCTCTGCTCGGCGGGGAGCCTGCTTCCTCCTCTCTCTCTGCCTGCCTCTCTGCCTGCTTGTGATCTCTGTCAAATAAATAAATAAAATCTTAAAAAAAAAAAAAAACTGAAAGGCCAACTACAAACTGAGGAACTTACTCAAAATGTGCAATACCCAAACTCTATTGCTCTTATTAGATTAAAAAGCACTTACATATTTACATAATTACAAATCAATAGTCCTTGGTATTTGAGCCTATTCAGAATCTTGTTTTTCATTCCTTTCCAGGATGCCATGTAATGATTGTTTGGGGCCACTGAAACTCCAGTGTTACTTTCGATAACCATGTATTGGAATTACTTTCACTAAGCATGACCTTAGCAAAAATGATCAATATAAGGATTTAATTCATGTCAAGTATATTGCATTAAATGCTAAAGAAGGGGTTAGACAATGGCCATAGAGCCACACATAGTGGACCTAAAACACTGGGGTTTAGACACATGAGGCTGGCCTCACCCTGACCCAAAGAAAGACACTGGGCCCAAAGAAAGAAAGAACTCCTGGGATGCCCAAGGGGCTCAGTTGGTTAAGCGTCTGCCTTTGGCTCAGGTCATGATCCCAGCATCCTGGGGTTGAGTCCCACATCAGGCTTCTTGTTCAGCAGAGAACCTTCTTCTCCCTCTGCCTGCCATTCCTCCAGCTTGTGTGCTCTCTCTCTCTCTCTCTCTCTCTCTGACAAATAAATAAATAAAAATCTTGAAAAAGAAGAAGAAGAAAAGGAAGGAGGGAGGGAAGGAAAAGAAAAAAAGAAAGGAAGAAAGAAAGAAACCAACCCTTTTTCAAGCCCATGATACCTACTCTGGCTGAACAGCCATGGAGAATTATGCAAATTGGGATGCAACTGTCATGAAGGCTGAAGGGGTCTAGAAAGCCATTGCCCAGGCTGTTCAGCAGCAAGAACTCCCTAGGTGGCTTGGAAGCCTCCTAGGTCCCTTCAGAGGAAGCTCATCCTGGTCTGAGAAGCCATTGACAGCAGTGATGAGAGGCTCAGGAGGAGAGAATTCATGAGAGAACCACTTCTAGAAAAAAAGAAAAGCAAGGAGCACAAAGTACCTCCAGATAGGACTGGAGATGGAGAGTATCCCATGGATGTTTGGCTAAACTGGCCTCTTTCACTCACCTAAGATCATAGTGAACACTCCCTACCTTGGAGGAATGCTTGATCTGTCACTGGCACTGATGCCTTTTGTACCAGGTTGCACAGAAGACACTACACACCAGATGCCTGTCTGCCTTACCACGTTTTCCATCATCCAGAAGCAGCTGGTCCAACAGAATCATGGAATGCCCATGGAAAACTAGGTTACAGTGCCAGTTAAAAGATAATATCCTGAATGTATGGGGTTCTATCTATAGGATACAGGGTATATATGCCCTTCATTGTTCTTTCATCCATAGTCAGCGTACATAGGTCCAGCAATCAAGGGGTGGATGTAGAAGTGGCTTCTCTCACTATTCTTGGCAGAATTCTTGCCTCCTATCTGTGCAATAATGATCTGTACTGGTTTGGTGGGAAGAACAATTTCTGTTGCCTACCCAACAATGGTTCCATTGAATTGGAAAATGAGACTGCCACCGGTCATTTTGGGGTCCTTATGTCCCTGAACTAACATGTAAAGAATATTACTCTCCTGGCTGGGATGATTGATTCTGATAACCATGAGCCAATTGTGTTGCTATTACAAAATGAATGTAAGGAAAACCATGTCCAGAACTCAGGGATTCTCTGGGCTCTATCTTAGCACTTCTATGGTCAATCATAAAAGTTAATGGGAAATTCCAATATCCATAAGAAGGCGGAATCCCTGAGGACTCAGATACTTCTGAATTCATTCTGACACTCATTCAGGAATATTTGTGTCAGCTCACCAAGTAAAGAATTAACTGAGGTTCTAACAGGGTAGAAAATTTGGAATAAACCAGTTTTTGAAATGTGTGTGTGTAGACAAAGCAGAGTAAAACTTTTTTCTGTAAAGAGTCAGATAACAGATATGTTAGATTTAGATGGTCTGTGTTGCAAACACCCAGATGTACCATTATAGCCCCACAGCAGCCAGAGACAATATGTAAATCAACGAGTGTAGCTATGTTCCAAAAAACTTTATTTTTAAATTTTGATTTGACGTGTAAGTTGGAGTTTATCAACCCCTGATATAAACAAATTTTGTATTTCTTATTCTCCTTCCCCATACTAATTTTACGTAAGACAATGTAGTCTTTCAGTAACAGAATGTTCTGGTGAGACTTCAAAGTTGAGAGTAACTAAGACAGCTCAAAGATGAATGATGTAACTGTCTCCCAGAGGTAGGTGCAATGACAGCTGGGACTTTGAGGGACTGCTGGAACATTGAGGTGCAAAGAGGATGAGAACATCTTTGTTTCCGTGTATGAAAGTCCATAGGAAAGTTCTTGTGTGGAAGAAAGATGCTAAGTAGCTAAAGCGGCCATTTAGAAAGTGATTGTTTCCCAGACTTGGGGGCCCGGACTTCACAAAGGTCAGTTCTCCTTTCTCAGCGGGGGCTTGCCAATAAGGGAATATAGAACTTGCCAATAGAGGGAAACTGACTACAAGGCTGGAGGGAAGGGGACCCGCTGCTTCCTGGGTACCTCCTGTTCCTTTCTGTCTTCCATTCCTGTCAGCACCATCCTAGCAAAGCGTTTGCACCCCAGGGCCAGCAGCACAGTTGATTCTGGTTTGTGTTTCTTCCAACGCTCACAGAACTGGCAGAGACCCCCGCACCGGCAATTCCGGGTCCCCTCCTCAGAGGGCTGGGCCTCACCCTGCAGGGGGGACTTCCAGCTCCTGAGGCAACACTACAGCTGAGCAGAGCCCATTCTCAGAGGCCTGGATTTCAGGTCTGCAGGGTCCCTCCTCAGGCTTCTCAGCCTTAACAGTCCCCAGATCTTCCATTCCTTCCTCGGGTTCTAGGGTGGCAGCTGCTTGCTAAGACTGCCACTTCTTAGTGTGTCCTTTTTGCTTTTTCATTTCTTCATACTCGGTTGGCAGTTCTTCATAGGCAGTTCCCTACTGAAACAACTGGGTGATTTCTGTTTCCTGACTGGTACAGTCAATCCAACCCCCCCACACCAGGAGGTTATGTCCATTTTCCAGATGAGAAAACTGAGACCTAGAAAGGGTTAAAAAGCTGGACCAAGGCCACACAACTAGTTTGAGACAAGAATAGGCCTTAAACCTAGATCTTTCTGGTTGTAAAGCCCTTCCTCTTTTAATACAGCTGAGCTCTGCAAGTTGAAGGCAGATCTAATCAATAGCTCACTGGCCTCTTTTTAGCAAGGAGACAGGTATTCAAATTAGACTGGATCCAGCCAAGGCAGGCCGTGTAAATAAATGCAAGAGTACGCACACCTGGCAGCTTTAAGAGACTTTGTAACACTGGGCCCAAGTGAATTATATTCCAGAGCACACGGGAGCCTGCAGACATCATGTGAGATTCTATAATAATCTGCAGAAATAAATAAATAGATAGATAAATAAATAAATAAATAGGGAGCTGCTAGAATAATGGAGAAAGTTAATGACTTCCCTTTTGTGAAATAGATATGCAAATATTTAGTTTTCACATTAGTCTCCAGCAAAAATCTAGGATGTTCCTGTGTGTACTTTCAGCAAAACCGCCTGATTTCCAAGAACAAGCCCTTGAAACCAACTAACCTCATTTACATTCACAGAATGCTATATGACACACAGCTAAGATGGTAAAATGAGGAATGGATGCGGATCCCAATTTGAGGTTATAAACAAATTTGTTTGGAAATAAAGGCAAGGTTTGAGACAGCACTGGTGCTTGGGCTGGACCCAGCAGGCAGTTTTCAAAAGGAAGAGCCAAAGAGCCCTTCATCATTGCTGGACTGGACTTCTCCTGGACTTCGGGATGGAGTAAGACCAACACAGATGAGGTCAAGGTCATCCTGAGGGTCACATGAGGAGGGTGAGGCAGACTTGGGGGTTCTTACTTGAGAGATAAGACCATCAGACCTTGCAGGAATATGTTACTTTCCAAGGGAAGAGCTCCAGGTTTTTCTTTGCATCCTTGTTTCCAAGTGGTCTGTCTGCCCAAAGGATGGTGATTAAGATAGCGACTGTACAGTCATTTGTTGGTTTTGTCACCAGCATCCACTCCTCCTTCTGGCAGTCTCTTGATCTTTCTTTGCAGGAACACCCATTCCTTCATTGACTACATTCTCTGTGGACATCAAGAAGTTCCACCGCATCCCCAGCATGGGGTGGGCATGGGACCCCAGATTCTCTCTCCTCCAATTTCTCCAAGAAACTTCGGTCCTGATCAGAGGGACAACAGAAAACAATTGTTACTGAAACAACAGCAGGATGTTGAAAACACAGTTCCTTTGTCCTGCTATTTAGAGGCCCAAAGTTGCCACTGTTCTGCTCTCCCCAAGGCTGATTCTTCCACTCACCCTTCAATATTCTGAGCTATCCTATTTCCCTCAGATGGACCCACCTTTTTTTTTTTTTCTTTTTTTCTTTGGCCAGGGCCTTTGTTCATTGTTTTGCTTTTGCTTGCAGCCAAGGAATCCTCACCGACTCTACAAGTTGTATTGGTAAGAAAAAAATCTGAAGGTTCTCTACAAACCTTAGAGGACTCTCAGATAGAAAAAGAGGTAACTGTCTTGTCTATAATGTTTCTAGTTGCAGATATCCACAGGGAAGTCACAGGGAAGCAGACTGTAACTCCTGGACATTCAGGGACTGGGTCCATTTTGTTCACCTCTAGATCTGAAGTGCCCAGGATCTAGTGCTTGGAACAGCATAGGATGACATTGATATCAGGTGCATGAATAAATAGAAATAGAGCAATAACTTTCCAATGATTTGTTTAATAATAGAATGGCTACATCATTAAATAATAAGCTCCTTGTCACTGCAGAGAATTAAATAGAATCTAGATCTCTTAGGATGGAAAAAAAAAATCCTGCATTGAGCAAGTGGCTTCCAAAACACATTGTAATTCGACCTTATAATTCCATAATTGTTTCTTACTTTCTCTTAGAAAATAGATTCGAAAGTAAAAATAGAACACTGTGCATTAGGGCCATATAAATAGCAAAGACTAAATAGTTAGAACAAAAAGCATGATAATTTTCCTATGTTAGAAGGGCATTTCCTTATAAGCCCACAAAAGAAAGCCAGCATAAGCTGTAGCAGGAGATGTAAACCATTGCTGGTCTTGTTTACAATGACCTACACTTGATCTATTTTTAGTCTCAAGGAAAGTGAAATAATAAGAGAATGGATAGTTTGGTTGCCATGGTTATTCCCACCCACTGGTACATCTCACCATCCATTTTCCATCATTTCTAATAACCCAGTTTCCCAGAGTGATATCTTAACAGCCTAACTGAGTTTCTTTATTAAATGGGTTCCCCTGGTATCACCCTCTCCTGGCTACTTTTCACAGCTTCTCTTTCTTTGTCTTGCCAGTCTTCAACATGGCTGGAAGTGGAAAATACCCAGCCTAAGTCTACCAGGATTTTTCAGTGCAGATAAGTCTCTTGCTTGGCCGCAACCACTTAAGGGTCTGAATGGTTCATGTGTTTCTGAACCTTAAAGCTGCATCCTTCCCTACGTTATCAGGGCAATAAGCAATTGAGGTGACGGGTTGCTGTTTTCTTTAACGTGGGTTTCACTTCTTTTATAAGTAGCACATCTTGGCATTGAAGGCAGGTGGAATGGAAGGAAACGCCATCTGGAGAATAGGCTTGTGACCTTGTGAAACTGAGCTACGCATCTGTCTTGGTTGCTTTGGATTTCTATAGTGGCTAACAAAGACAGTGTCTCTGCTTTGGGCAGAAACACATGAGAATGCAAAGAATCCTTATGGGGCCTCTGAAGAGACACTTTGTGGGGAATTACACTCCCTTGATAAATTCTGGTCTTTGTTGTAGTAGGTCGTAGAAATTTGGCATCGTATAGACTCATACAATTAAAAAAAAAACCAAAAAAAAATGTATTGCTGGTGCCACACATCTACACATCTAAACACTAGGTGGCAGCCTTGCCTTTTGTGTCACCAATTGGGAGGCATGGGAAAATTCTATGGTGGACATGAGACCGGGTCCTTGCTGATAGGGAGCTTGCACGGAAGTAGAAGAGGTAGATACTAAACAAGCAAATAAAAATAATTTTAGATCATAACTGCAATGAAAACATGACAACATAATGTAATAGCAAGTGGGCATGAAGGGGAAAGGATGGTCGTCAGGAAAGCCCCCTGAGGAGCCAATACGAGCCCGAATGAGGAGGAGTCAGCAGGGCCAAGAGCTGAAGAAACAGTGGTTCAAGAGGAGGAAATATCAGTGTAATGGCCCCAGAGGGGCCAAGCTTTGGGTATTAAAGAAAGAACCTAGTGTAGCTGGAGTGTGGAAAGGGGAGGGAAAAACGGGATAGGAGCCTGGAAAATAAGCAGGGGTCAGACCATGTGAGGACAGCTGGCCAAGGAAGGAGACAGTATTGTATTCCCAGCTCAGTAGAAAACACTGGAGGAAGAGGTGGAAGGCGAAGGGACCTGAGTTCACCCTGACCATTATCACCCACAAGGAAATAATAAGCTCCTTACAGTGCTCACAGTGGACTGACCATTAAGATAGCAGATTTGGTAGACACGGCTCCCACCCTAGGATCCCCCAAGTAAGAACAGACCTTGGTGGTGCAGCACACCCCAGTGGAGGTATCCCGTTGAATGTGGATCCCTAAAGAAAAAGGCATAAGCAGAGGGTGGGGGAATCAATTTTTGGAAACATAAACACTGCAACAAACATCATTTCCTGCTGAGAAAGTATTTTAACACACAAACCTCCTTTATGCCAGAAAGAAAAACAGAAGAGGTAGAATTTTCCCATTATGATATGCACAGATCAAATTTAGGCTCCAGGACACCTGAGTTCACGGCTCTTCTTTGCTCTCTTTGGCAACTAATTGATAGGAGGTTATCTGTTTAGTGCATTTTGGTCAGAAGGCAACATTCTCCAACAAACACAGCCTCGCTCAGCTGGTCTCAAGAGTTTCCTTTTGATACAACCACCCCCAGACCTCTTTATGGGGCTATTCTGCTCACTTGGCCTCATGGTGTAGCACAGAGCAGCACCTCCAGAGGCTGTGAGCAGACGGGGCTAGAGGAGGCCTTGCCTCCCAAACACTCAGGACAAAGACAGAGAGGTGCACGACTGCATTTTCGTGCTAACTACATGTGGTCACACAAACACTCCATAGAGTCAAACCCCCTTTTTAGATTTTCTCCCCTTTCAAGGCTGGATGTGTATTACCAACCGAGAAGCTGGCCCATTCAAGTAACATAAATGGGGAATATCTATCTAGTGGAATCTGTGTCCAAGCTGAGAGGACATGCTCCACTGGAAGAGGACAGCCACCCCAGCTCCAGTCAAATGTTTCCAAGCAAGAATGTGTGGCCTGATGATATCTGATCTCCAGATATTTCTAGAGAAACCGGAAATCCAGATTTTAATGTGAAGTCTCCTGCTTTTTAAAATGTTTGCCACTGATTCAGTAAAATAGTTCCTTGATGGCAAATAGATCATGATCTGTGGGCCCCTGGTTTGTAAGTTCTGCTTCAGTCCTTCATTTTCCAATATTTATTATGAAATTGTCAAATGTGTAGAAAAGTTGAAATAATTTTACAGTGGACATCTCTCACCTAGATTCTAGCTGTTTGGTCACATATCTCTACTCAGCTGCTACTTCTAAGGACATTTTAACTGTATGGAAATTTGAAGGAGCAGGAAAGACAAAAGGAGAGCGTGAGTCCTGTTGAGATAACTCTAGGCTATTAACTCTTTTTTTTTTTTTAACAGATTTTATCTATTTATTTGACAGACAGAGATCACAAGCAGGGAGAGAGTCAGGCGGAGAGAGAGGAAGGGAAGCAGGCACCCCACCGAGCAGAGAGCCCGACTCGGGGCTCGATCCCAGGACCCCGGGATCGAGACCCGAGCCGAAGGCAGAGGCTTTAACCTACTGAGCCATGCAGGCACCCCTATTAACTCATTTTTAAAAATTCAGCCTCAGTGGCAAGAGAAACGGGGAATTATTAATCAACAGGTGTAAGGTTTCAGCTATGCAAAATGAATTAAGTTCTGGAAATCTATATAACATTGTGCCTACAGGTAGCAATATTCTATTGTACACTTAAAAATCTGTTAAGAGTGTAGAACTCATGTTAAGTGTTCTTAGCAACAATAAAATGAGTATATATATATATATATGTATATATTTTAATGTAACCTCTTTAACCCAGCTTTCTATGGCCATGATTTTTAAATAGAGCTTAGGAGCTAGAGACTTAAAGCCCTGGTGAGTTGTCATCCCTGGGCAGATGGAAGCTGCCTCTCAAAATGACATCTCAAGAACTGAGCCCCAGGATGCTGGAAGGTTTTGTGGAATACACATACTTCTCCCATCTCCCTGGACACGGAAACTCTGACACCCCCGAGTGAGGCCTGGAAGGTTCCAGCAGGGCCACGGAATACTTTTCATTGCCCCCAGTATAGTCAGAAAGGGCCAGACACAGACCGTGGGATCGCTACCAGCAGGAGAGGGTGCAGTTAGAGACCTCACTTGCTCAGGGTATGTGTGAGCCCAGCGTTTTGCACATGGGATGCTCATTTTGTGGGGGAGGTTAGAGTCAAGAGCCTTGGCTGTGAAAACTGATTATTTTAATTAATTCCCTGAGACTTGCTGCAGAACACTTTTTGAAGGTTGAAAATAGCCTTTCTCAGGGTTCCCACGTGGGCACTGGGACCCAGGGAAGGTATTTAAATCCTGACAGCAGCTCTCAGGTTGGCTTGTCTGGCGAGATTGATCAGCAGCCTTCTCTTGTCCTTTGTGGTGACTGAGAAACACCTAGGGACGGAGGGGGAAAGAAGCCTTTTATACCCACCACTGTTCCCCCACTGCTTGCCACTGAGCTTAAAAAAATTACATTTCCCTTGTGGTAGCAGTGTATCATTAAGGGATGGTAATCACCATGGTAACGAAGGATCGTCCGCTACGAGTGAAGGAAAAAAAGAAAAGCATCGGCCAGAGCTTGCTGCACCCACGTTAGCTCAAAATGCCCGGCCTTTTAAGTAATACAGAAAAGGAATATTTTTCTAAACTGAGGGCTGCACCGAATTTTAGAATCATTAAATCATTAAACTGTAAGAGTGAAGGAATTGCAGAATGACCACAGGCTGCAACTCCGTGCCTTCATGGTCAGCCAGCCAGGTAAACCATCAGGCCTGCAGCTCCGTGGTGGTGGAGGAGGGAGAGGGTTGGAAAACGGGCCAGACCCTGAGACAACGGGGGACAGCTTCCACAGCAGCAGCTGATCGTTGCAATGAGAGAGCCAGACCTATCACGTCAGGTCATGCAGTTTCCAATGGGAGCTAAAAGTGAAGATTTTTACGTGAAATACCCCAATTTTGACTACTATCCCAAACTAATTTCAAGCAGGTCAATTAAAACACATCTGTGAGCTCCAGTTTACAACATGCGATTCAACACAACTGCCCACTCTTTTTCTTAAACTCTGAGGATACCTAGATCCAGAAAAGTTGTTATTTTGTTCAGGTCACGCAGTCAGTTAGTGAACAAGTCAGGCCTCTGGGGTCTGGACTCCCGGTGCAGGGCTCTTTCCCTTCTGAAATGTTGTGGAGACAAGCCAGGTTGGCTCATTTCCACTTTGATGGGTACAAAAACTCTGCTGGCAGTCAGGCTTTGTTACAGATTGAAAATTTTAAAACCATAAAAACAATTTTCAGAGCATACGAGATGTGTGAGTCTATCCATTCCTTGTTAGATCATTTCCTAATAGCTTATGTTGACTGTTATTGTAAATAGGATTTTAAAATTATATTTTTGACTAGTAGCTGTTTGTATAATATAGAAAGCTATTTTCTCATTACATTTGTAATACATTTGAATTTTTTCTCTGATGACCTATCAATTCATTCTTTTTTTTTTTAAGATTTTATTTATTTATTTGACAGAGAGAGAGATCACAAGTAGGCAGAGAGGCAGGCAGAGGGAGAGGGGGAAACAGGCTCCCTGCTCAGCAGAGAGCCCAATGTGGGGCTCAATCCCAGGACCCTGAGATCAGGCCTGAGCCAAAGGCAGAGGCTTTAACCCACTGAGCCACCCAGGGGCCCCACATCAACTCATTCTTATGGAATTTCTAAATGTAGAATCAAATCTTCTGCAACTAATTGTTATTTTACTCCTTTATTTCCTTTTTTTGACTTTGGATGATTAATATTTACATAGGACAGTGTTAACTGAGAGTACTTAGTATCTTTGTCTCATTGCCAAATTTAACGGGAATTCGTCTCACCATTAAGAATGATGCTGGCTTTATATATACATATGTATATACATATACATGTATATTAATATACATATTAAGAATCAATTCCTACTTTATTAAGGACACTTTAGAAAATAATAAATATATGTTACATTATATCAAATTCTTTTTTTAGCACCAGTGGAAATGACTAAATGGTTTTACTCCTCTGAGAGATATGAGGAATTATATTACTAGATATCCTAGGGTGGAACTACTTTAGCCTTCCCAAAATGGAACCTATTCTTTTCTTTTTAAGTTTTATCTATTTAAGTAATCTCTACACCCAACGTGGGGCTCAAACTCACGATCCCAAGGTCAAGAGTTGCACACTCCACCGACTGGCCAGCCAGATGCCCCAGTCTATTCTTTTAAAGTTCCATTGGATTCTGGTTGCAAACATTTCATCTCAGATGCTTATATTCATGTATCTTTTTGTTGTTCTATCTTGGACAGGTTTTGTCTTGAGTGTTTATGCTTATAACATAATTGGGAGGCTTTGCTTCTCTCTTCTACCCTCTTGAATGGTTCAAACAGCATGGGGATCGTCTGGTCATTAAAGACTTGAAATTTCTTAAACACTTAAACTTGAAATTTCTAAGTTCCCATGACCCTGACCAAGTCCTTTACCCCAGAGGATTTCTCTACTTCCTTGTCCAGAAACAGCTTTAATCTCCCCTCCTTCAATCCAGTGTCATAATCCTACTGGCTAAAAGCCCCATGTCTCCTTCATGGTGGCCCCAAAGCCTTCACAGGAGCCTTTCTGTGACAGCCCAGCATGGCAGAGGTGTAAATGTTGATTAGATTCATTTCGCTATCCCTTTCCTCCCTCTTTGGAGTACCAGACTCGAGATTCTTATTGCATTTAGTCATTGGTCTTCAGCATTTGTTAGAGCCCTGAATATTAAGTGAATATTAATACCTAGGCCAGTGCAGAAGTGTCTCTTCACCTCTTTGGCTTTGTCTAATTCTTAACCGTTTCTCTTTTTCCTTCCCTTCCTCTCTCTCTTTTTCTAGTCCTTTCCTCCCACTAATGGAGATGTGCATAGATTAGACCTCATGAGCAGGACACTTTCTGGTCTATCTTTTTAAACTCGTATCCAGGATTCTAGTTATTCACCACCATCTTTTTTTTTCCACAATAAAGCCAAGACCATTACACAGGGTCTTCTAGTCCTGGAGATTGCCTAAGAATCCTTTGGCAATGAACCAAATCATTTTATCTCCCATCATCCTTCTGTAGTTGAAACCACTACTAGAATTGATTACAGGGGGATGGAAAGGATCTTCTGCAGGAAACACTCCATGTCTTCATCAGGATGCTCTCAAGCTAACCTTGCCAGGCCATGAGTTTTCTTGACACAGTGGCTCTTTGTGATCCAAAGAAGGAGAGCCCCAGAGCTTGACCATATGCATGTTAAAACAGATGAACTGAAATCCCATGCCCTAAAAATGAGAATCAGGAGTTGTCCTTCCCTAGAGATGTTATTATCAGCAGGAAGAAAGTGCATGATCTTGGGGTGGAGAGGTGGGGATCCTTTTTAAATCAGGCAAAACTGTGCCACCCATTTCCTGGATCTTGGTGCCCGTCTCTATGCTCTTTCTGAAGACTACCATCCAAGATGAGGTTGGTATGATGCTACAACCAAAAAAAGAAATTTGCTGATGACAGGAATGTGGTTCTCACAGTAATAAACATGAACAGGTGGTTGAGCAGCAGGTTCTTAAATACTGTGCCACTATAAGAGAGGGAAGACAGCAGATATAACATTTGCACTTGCAAAAATATCCTGCCTTTAATAACAACTCTACACTGTAAATGCAAATGATATGTTAAACTCACCGGGGGAATGGCATGATATTGCTGTAGTTATTTGGTAGGACAATAAAACAATGGTAGCAGGAGCCCTGCTGGGCACTTGTAGGGTACTTAACATTTTCAAAGGCTCTGACAGGCACCAATTCATTGTGAGGCTTTCATGTGCTTTCTCTGGCCCTACAGTGCTTTAGAAGCATGTAAATAACTCTTTGCTACACGTGTACCTTAATGCAGTGGCAAGCTTGGCTTATATCCTCAATTGACTGGTTTTAAAGTTGCTGTAACCATGTGGGAAGTCAAACCATGGACTGGCTCACAGCTTAGAGATTAGCGGTTCTTAACTTGAGACTCCAACCTCCAGTTATGGAGAAAAAATAATGTTAACTTCTCTTCCTGGGTTTCACTTTTCTCGCCCACATATCCCATTAATGGAGCCCCCAGAGAGCACAAAGACTTTAATCAGATTTTAGAAATACACATGCACTGGCTTTGTCCATACTAACAAAAACTTCATAAGCCCAAAGACATTTTTATCTATGCCCCTTCCCACAGAATTTATCATCTGTATTACTGACCAAATATGGGAAAGCAATCTATCCCATAAGTAACTTACTCCTATATTCACAGACCTCACAGCCTATCTGGGTGAGGGAAAATGTGCATTCAGAATAAAGTCTACCGATATTTAAAATAGAGATGTGCCAGATGGATAGACAGCCAGATAGAATGGAGGCTCAAAGGAGAAAATAATCCATATGCTTGGGATCCTGGGGTGATCAGAGAAGTCCAGAGAGAGGAGATGGCATCTTAACTGAACAATGAAGGTTAAGTGAGCAGTCGCCAGCTGGTTGAGGGGTTGGTAGGTGAGGGCTGAAGGCAGAGGAACCACAGAGCCAAGGTGAAGCCAGAGGACACACAGCACTGCTCCTACCACTCGGAGTGAAGGGTTCGCCCATGGTATGAAGTCCAAGTTCAGCATGGGCTAAATGCACAAATGCATACATGAGTGAGGGGACCTAGGGGAGAAATGTAAACCACGGATCTCAAGTTTGAGACAGTCGTGAGAAGCTGATCTTGCTGAGGTGTGACATCTGACAGAAAGCAGTGAGTTTTGTGAAGGTGTAGGAGAGGTCTTAGAACTCTGGCTGCATTTCTCACCGGGATGAAGCTTCTGGACTTTGAGAAGCATTTCAGCAGAAAAAGATCAGAACTGGAAGGACCATTAGTGAGCGTCTAATTCAGTCCCCAGAGGTGACAATGATGGGCTCCAGCTTCAGGTCCTGTGTCCCGCGGTGGCCCCCCACAGTCAATACAGAATGACCTCTCAGTGAAAGCCTCTGGCCACACTGAAGGAAAAAACGTCAGAAAGAGGGAAGGGGTAGATAGAAAGAAAAGCGGGCAGGCTGACTGGCCTGTGACCCTGGCTTGAGATTTGGCCGACATTAGGTTTATTCTCAGCATCTTGCTGGAAGGGAAACTCCCTTGAGCCCAGTTCCCATCAGAGCAAAGGAATGGCTTTTCACAGCCTACTACACAGAAACAAGCCTGCCTTCAGTCCCTCTTGGGGAGGAAGGGCTGTTGTGGTACTGCAGCATCGTGGTTGGTCCTTTTTTCTCACTTCACCAGAGCAATTGGTTTTGAGTTTCCAACCCAGCCCTTCAAACCCTTACAGGAAATTCCTAGGGACTAATTAGTCCAGCTACAAAGTTTTTGGCAGCTCAGCTCTGAAGCTTTCCTTTGAATTCTAAAGGAATCAGCAGGGGCCCCTGGGGCTCCACTCCTGGCTCTTCCCCAACCTTGACCCAGAGACCTGGGTGGGATGGACTTCCCCACATGTAACAAAACTGACCCTTGATTTCTTTGCCCCAATGTTCTCCTACACTAGGTGTCCTGAATTAAATATTCTTCCTACAGAAGAGGTTTGACCCAGGGGTTCTTAAACTTTAGCATGCATCAGAATCACCTGTAGGATTTGTGAAAGTACAGGTTTACTTTAGGACCCACCCCCAGTTTCTGATTCGGGAAGTTCAAGATGGAACCTGAATTTGCATTTCCAACAAAGTCCCAGAGGACTTTGCTAATGCTTGTGTGCCAGTGCCCATACTCTAAGACCACTGAATCAGGACTTGGGTCCTATATTCTTTTCTTTCTTTTCTTTTCTTTTTTTTTTTTTTCTGCCCACCTATACCTCAAAATTGCCAGGAATTCCCATATCAGGAATCAGGCCTTATATTTTTTTTTCCTGGAAACAAGTTCTTTCCTGTCCTCCCATACCTCAAAATTGCCCTCTGTCCTTCTCCTTAAGAACATAATCCTTTCATTGATTAATTAGTGCTCAACCTACTTATCGCTATAACAATTTTGTTCCTGGCACCGTGAGACATCCCTAATTTTATTTCCTGTCCCTGTTGTCTAGACCAGAATCTTACTTATAATCTCCAGGCTCAAATACATGTGTAACAGAAACAATAAAACCATCCAGTCCAGAGAACAAAGACAGTGTTCTTTCCCAAGAAAAAGGAGCTTCGGTTGAAAGTTGATGCAAGCTTTAGACACAAAATGGAGGGCAAGCACATGGAGTGATGGTAAATTTCCTGCTAACATTCTATTAGGCTCTGCTAGTGAGGAGACTTTTTTCCCTGGAGAAGGTTAGGAATTGGTGCCAGCATTAATTAAGGAATAAAGGTGAGTGAATCTTTTCCTCTGTTGAATAGAGTCTATTCCATGCTGCCTGGCTTGCTCTAATAATACCAGACAAGATGCGGTGTTAACTTCCCTTCCTGCAAGAGCTGCCTTTACGCTAGTAGGGGGGGCTGGGTAAATCCACCAACTCCCATTTATAATGATCTTTCCTGGGTCAAATTACTTTTGAAGAGGGATGGGAGGCCGTGGGTAATATTTACAAGCTCATGGGAAGACACATTGGATGGCAGTTTGAGAAGTGGCCATTTGGGGCCCCCATGGCTGGCCTGGGAGGAGATAGGGATGTAGTCCACTCTGGATGTTACCAGATACCAAAAGCTACAATTACTTGCAGGAAGCGTGGGGCTGAGGGTGGGGTTGTGAAGAGTGGATTGAACACGGAAGAGAGTGTCTCTAAGAGAGAACTGAAGGGAGGTTGTAAAGAGTTTTGATAGGTGTATGTGAGTTTTTGAAGATGATTCATCCCACTAGGACATGAGGCAGAGGATGAGGGAGATGCTATCAGCTGACAAAGAAAGTGGGTCATAGACTGGGTGGGTGAAACATGGAACATGTTGGACACACTTGTTAGGTTATTGTTCTTATTTTCTCTTTTCTCAATTGAAAAGATGCCAGAGGAATCTTGGACATCCCTCCTATCCAAGCACTCATCACCTGTGCCTCAGGCAGGATGCCAGCCCCATCCTTCCTGCAGCTGAACCCCAGGGAAGCCACATGTAATTTGGACAACAATTTCCAATCAGGGCATAAATGCTCTGATAACGCATTTTAGCACGCAAGTCCACTGGACACTGGATTTTCCAAAGAGACCCTCAGCTTTCTGTATCAAGAGGATTATATTTGCCATCTACTCTCCCTGGCTGTACTGTGGAGAGGATTACCGAGTTGATATGCATTAAGTACTTTGAGCTGCAGGGAGGAAAAGGTGTCATCAGGACACAAAGAAACATTAAACACAGAACAAATTGCTTTAACTCAGTGGCATGTCGGAGGCTTCACAAAGAATATAAGGAAATAGTAAATCATGATTTCCACAAATAATTCAACTCCCTTATGGTTTGTCATACCTGTGTGAGCTGATAAACAAAACAGAATAATTCTAAAATTTACTAATTTGCTCCTGTTTAAACTTCAAACATCTCACAGCTAATTAGTTGTTTAGTTTTTATAAGTTTTAATGAAAAGACTTCATACATATGTTGGGTCCTCACATCACAAAGTCAAGATTCATCAAATATTTTATGTGATTGCATTTATGATCAAGGCAAAATGCCTTAATTTCACAAGTAATTAGCCTTGAGGAGAGAAGCAAACACAAAAGTCCAATTAGTGCATTTGTTAACTGTTCCTCCCAGTGATAGAACCCATAGCCACTCCATATACAGTTAGATATTATAGCTACTTTGATCATGGGAATTACACATGATCTTCTGAAATGCACAATGGCAAAAATGAAAACACTAATGTAATGAACTTGAATACAATGTAGCAGAGTAAAGATTAGACTAGGAGCCAAGAAACCTGGGTTTTAGTTCAGGCTGCCACTCATAAGCTTTGTGCCTTAAGTTAAATTACCTTAGTCTTCCTGGGCCTCAGTTTCTGCAATTATAAATTATGGAAGCTGGACTATATGATTTTTTTTTTTTAAGATTTTATTTATTAGAGGGATGCCTGGGTGGCTCAGTCGTTAAGCATCTGCCTTTGGCTCAGGTCATAATCCCAGGGTCCTGTGTTCAAGTCCTGCATCGGGGGGTCCCTGCTCTGTGGGAACCTGCTTCTCCCTCTCCCACTCCCCCTGCTTGTGTTCCCTCTCTGTGTCTCTCTCTGTCAAGTAAATAAAATCTTAAAAAAAAAAAAAAAAAAGATTTATTAGAGAAGGAGAGGGCACATGGGCAAGCTAGGGGAAAGGGTAGAGGGAGAGGCGGACACCCCCACGTCACCCCCCATCCCCCAACCCTCCCACCCACTCCCCGGGGCTCAATCCCAGGACCCTGGCATCATGACCTGAGCTGAAGGCAGACGCCCAACCCACTGAGCCGCCCTGGCGCCCCTGGACTACGTGATTTCTAAAGCTCCTTCTAGTGCTAACATTTTTCAGGCTGGTGTTGAGGAGTTCCCCCCTTTCAATTCCAGTTTCGGAAGCCATTTGCTTCCTAGCACTGTGCCTGTCGAAGAGCATTGCTGCCAACAGCTTATAAGGTGGGTCTGTTGTTGCAGGAGAGAGGCGTCTGCCTGATCTGGTTTTGTTTACAGTGACAGCATTTCAGCACATCCTCTGTGCTTTCAGCAGGAAGCAACCAGGCAGCAAAATTGCTCTAGCATAAAACAAATCCAGCTGCAGGGCATCTTCAAAATGCTCCCTCTGTATTTTTCGATTTAGCCTACCATTAACATTTTGAAGCACCATTTAGAGCTACAGTATGCAGTCTTCTGTTACAAAATGAATGCAGGTTTCTCATTACTGGAGTTGGGGTGGCTGGGGAGGGTAGAGGGAAGGGGGCTATTCAGAGAGAGAAGGTATCTTAGAATGTGGGACATGATTTGCCTTTATCCCTCCTGTCCAAGCACTCATCACCTGTGCCTCAGGCAGGACGCCAGCCCCATCTTCCCCGCAGCTGAGCCCCAGGGAAGCCGCAGATAAACTGCAGACCCAGAGAGGGGATTGGGACAGGGTCGGCCTCACCTGCACGCGGAATGGGTGTGGTCTGGGTGAGAGGTGTGATCTGAGAAGGTGTCTGTCGGGATTGGCAGTGGGGCGGGGGCAGAGGACAGAGGCCATCCGGAGCAGAAGGAGCAGAGTAACAGAGCATGGAGGAAGAAGGAGCATGGTGTGTTTGAACAATGCAACTAGATCTTAGTGGCTCCGCATTTAATGGAAGAAAAAGCAAGAAAAAGATGGAGAAGTAGGCACTGACCAGCCATGTAAAGTCTTTTTTTTTTTTTAAGATTTTATTTATTTATTTGACAGACAGAGATCACAAGTAGGCAGAGAGGCAGGCAGAGAGAGAGAGGAGGAAGCAGGCTCCCTGCTGAGCAGAGAGCCCGACTTGGGGCTTGATCCCAGGACCCTAGGATCATGACCTGAGCCGAAGGCAGAGGCCTTAACCCACTGAGCCACCCAGGTGCCCCATGTAAAGTCTTATTATAGGACTGTGTAGTGCTCTCCAGAACCCTGCTCCAGGACTGAGGGATTCACGGAATGGCTGTCACTCATGCAAGGTCACATCCGCTTTGCCAGGAGCCACCCGCATCGAAAAATTTGTGGATGCTGGGGGGTGAGTCAAATATAAAGGCTCCCAAGAGCGCCTCCTAATATATTTCCTGCAGGCTAATCTGCAGCTCACTTTCTGCTTCTCAGGGAGCGCAAGCTTCCCGTATGCTGTTAAAGAGGGATGGTTCTCTGTTGGCCGTGGTGCGATGCTAAAAGGCTGGAGACAAGTTAACCTGATCAGATTGGAAATTGTAACAGGTTACAGCAATATTCGGAGGATGGATTGGAGTGGGCAGACAGAGGAATAGTGCTGTGTGGGATGTGACCTTGAGCCCTGTGGACTCCAGGTACACAACCAGGAACACCATGCCACAAGCAAAACTCTCCCACAGAGAACAGAAAAGCTCCCAGTGCAAATTAAAAGTCTCAAACCACATTGTCCATTAGATCAATCTAAAACCCATGGTGAAAAAAAATAAACACAAACATACATACCTACATAAATACTAAAACCCATGGTGAGAGCACGGGGCAGCCGTGGAGTGGTCGACAGAGGCTAGGCCGTAAGCAGGTGAAAGGACCCTAGTGCCTGAGTCGTGTTCACACGCCCTCCTCCACCCGCCCTGTCACATCAGTGTCCCCCACTTGATGACATGGTGGTGAGGACCACGCTTGAGGTTTGAGGAAGGGGCCCACAGAGGGAAGGTACCGGAGACTTAGGACATGCTCGCTCCATTGAGGAGGCACAGGCAAGGACACGTGGCCTGAGCTGTGGCACAGCTACAGTTTTATCTGCAATGCTTAGGCAAATCACAATCATACTGTCACTATCGGGTGACTGAGGAGGAGCAACATATCACTGTCAGCCCAGTGAAAACACAATCAGCCCTCTATGTGTAAGCAACTCTCTGGCCTGTTCTGATTTGCTATTTACTCCATGTATCCTCTGTCTGTCTCATAGGTTAGTAATTTACTGTCTATTTTTAACACAGCTTATGAATTCTACCTACCTCTCACATGCTACTTGTTTATTCAATCTCTATGCTTAACACACCCAGTGAGGTTTGGCTCTATCTTATAAGCCCTTTGTTTACTTACTACTGATGCTTTGTGCTTCTGAAGACTTACCTCCTACTATCTGTTTGTTTTGTCTTTTATTTTTTATTTATTTATTTTTAATTTATTCATCTGACAGAGAGACTGAGAGAGGGAATACTAGCAGGGGGAGTAGGAGAGGGAGAAGCAGGCTTCCCACTGAGCAGGGAGCCTGATGTGGGGCCCGATCCTAGGACCCTGGGATCATAACCTGAGCTGAAGGCAGACACCTAACAACTGAGCCACCCAGGCACCCTTGTTTTGTCTTTTATTTATTTATTTATTTATTTATTTATTTATTTATTTTTTAGATTTTATTTATTTATTTGACAGACAGAGATCACAAGCAGGCAGAGAGGCAGGCAGAGAGGCAGGCAGAGAGACAGGAGGAAGCAGGCTCCCTACTGAGCAGAGAGCCCGATGCGGGACTCGATCCCAGGACTCCGAGATCATGACCTGAGCCGAAGGCAGCGGCTCAACCCACTGAGCCACCCAGGCGCCCCTGTTTTGTCTTTTAAAGAAGAATTGACTATTCTTAAATACTACAGCAAAAGCAGCTTGCAAACAGAGACCATTTTGGAGATTTTTTTTTTTCAAAAGTGGAGGCAAAAATGAGGTGGCTTTGAATTAGGAAAGTGACCATGGAGATTCAAGAGTAACTCTATGGGAGTAAAATGAACAGAAATGATGATTGAATACATATAGTAGGACAGTATAATGGACACTGTTGGTTGGCCCACCCAACGTCCATTCCATCCACCTTCTCCCTCTTAGTGTAGAGGCTAGAAAACATAAATGTTCCTTAGCAACCTCTCATGGTTCTAGCCAATGGGATTAATATGGAAGTCTACTAGGAGGAATTCTGTCAAGAGGTTGCTTCTCTTAGTAAGACAAAGGACAGATACAGCTAGAGCCATCCCTCCCACCTTCTGCCTGCCATAAACATGAAAGTGATGCTGGAAGCTGTGACGGCCATTGTGCCTCACGATGTGAGAAGCCACTGTACTAAGAATGGTAGAGTGCAAATACAGGAAGAATCTGAACTTGATGACATCTTTGAGCTGCTTCTTCAGCTCTGGACTGCCAACCTCTAGACTCATTGTTATAGGAGAATAATTATTAAACTATCTATTATGAAACTACCACGAGCTGGATTTTCTGCTACTCATAGCCAAAAACATTTTAAGTTCTCACTGAAAAGGCAAGAGGAGGCAGGATAACATAATCAAATGGCCAGACCTTGATGTAAAAAGCACTGTGAAATACAGCCTTTATTTTAGGTGACCATACACCCAACAACAAAATGAAAGATCTCTTACTAGTATAATGGGACAACTAGCAGTATTTTCCATAGGCTATATTTCCATAGCTTCCATAAGCTGCTAGTGCTTAACAATGCAAAGTCAAGTTTCCTGTGCTCTCTAGTTCTCTAGTATCCCACAATCGCAAATGAATTCATCTAATTAAACTAGAACCTTGGAGATGGCAGATCCTAGGCCCAGAATTTTATAAAGCTCCTTTGATTGTTCTAATGAGTAGCCAGGGTTGAGAACTTCTAGTTTCAATGAACACGTCTGCGTTGGAATAAGAATATGTTCGCTCCGTCTTCCTTCTTTTTCTGGAAGTGCTTAGTTATCTGGATCTCTGAGCAGAGCTGGGAAATACCAGAATACTAAACATTCACAGATACCTGTTTCCTCCTGTAGATTAATTATACTACTATGAATCTTGAATGCAGACTCCAGAGCCATGCTTTCTAGAATGAAGATAAAGTTTGTTGAGTGACACATTGCATTTCTACTATATTTTTCTGTCAGCTACAGATGTCACCAAAACTCCCATCTAAATAACAAAGAGAAATAATCCCACTGTTCTTCTTCTGTCCACAATTTTTTCTAGAGTCTAGAATCCTTTTTTTAGGTTGAGCCCTCCCTGCCCCCCTCCACCAGAGGGAAAACATTTCTAGTCATGCTTTTATCTAAGGTCTTTTCTGGTGCCTCAATTCAGCCTTAACTATGTAGTGGTCATAATATTCTGACAACAAAACTCAGGTATGCAAAAATGTAAAAGCCTGTATTTTCCATAACTTTAGGCCTCCATTTCATTTGATGGCAGAACTAGAAAGAATTCAATTCCAAGTAATCTTGGTCCATTCAGGGTTTTCCTCCCTCCCACCTTTACCCCCAGGAGTTGGGGGGAGATTGATAGAACATCTGGATGTAGAGGGGGCTCATCTGGTCTTCAGTTGTCAACTGTCCATGCTGGCATCCTCTGCTGTGTGCTTATTCCTAGGAGTCGCCAATTGTCAGCGTCTCTCCCCACTGGCATCCACAGAGGCAACTGAGCTCCCATCTGGCCTTTGATAGAAGGACAGTGCTGACATCTGTTCTTGGGCCCCTCTTCCCAATTCACAGCATCTTCTAATTTGCCAGGACTTTTTCAGGTACTCCTGTACCTGTCTCTGACAAGCATGGATGTACTTCCGGCCACTCCAAGCTATGGGAGACCTAGGACGGACTGTTACGCTGAAATTTCTTTTCCCAACACAAACACTAGGGCAAAGGGTAAGATAATCTCAGACCTCCACTACTTTCCTGGAACCCCCAGGAAGACAAGACAGACCTTGTCAGCCCTTGAGCCCCCCATTCCCATCAACCCAGAAAAGGCCCAGCGCCAGGCTGACCCTTGGAGATACACAGCATTGTTTCCCCTCTTCTCTCTCATTCCCAGCCCATGGGGTCTTTATCAACAGAGTAAACAGGAAAAATGTTGGCTCAATGTAGGGACAGAATAGGACAAAAAACATTAATCTTTGAACATACAGCAATTACTTCAAATTAAATTTATTAACGTATAAAATCTATTTAAGATATATAAATACTTCAAAAATATTATTCTGCCACGCTCCTTGGCAACCTGAGAAGTCTGCCTCTAATTCACTTATTATCATCAGGAAAAATTGTATAAAAAACTAGACACAATAGATTCTTTTCTCAGTAGCAAGAATATCAAAGCTTATTTTTTTCTCTTCTATCATCTTTTCTACATTTGTCAAATTTCTTCTGTGAACTTTTTGCTTTCTATTTGTGTAGTAAAAACACCTGGAAAATATCCAACTAACCCTCTGCCAAAAAGGCATAAAGGAAAAGACTGATAAGTCCAATCAGATAACAATGAAAATTTAAGGTGAAAAAAACTCCATAAACAGAACAAGACGACAATGGCAGAACTAAAAGAAAACATTTCTCGCATGTGATAGAGAAAGGATTCAGGAAAGAAATGAATAGGCAAACTATATAAATAGCCTATTAACAAAAAAATAAAAGCAAATGGCCAAAACATAAAAAGAATCTCACTCAATTTTACAGAAGTATAAATTAAACAAAACTGAGATATCATTTTTATTTCTCAGATTTTCAAAGTGAAAAAAAATGTATAAAACTTAGTAATTGGTTAGGGTGCAGAAAAAAATGTTATACCATTCTTGAGAATATAAATTTAAGTAACTCTTTTTGAAAAAACTTGGCAAATTGCTCAAAATTTTAAATATATTTCTCTCTCTCTCTTCTTTAAAG
Organism: Enhydra lutris kenyoni; assembly: GCF_002288905.1. NCBI lineage: Eukaryota > Metazoa > Chordata > Mammalia > Carnivora > Mustelidae > Enhydra > Enhydra lutris. The sequence goes on from NW_019154103.1 coordinate 34,503,178, forward strand.
ATTTATTTATTTATTTTGAGAGAGAGAGAGTGGGAAGGAGGACAAAGGAAGAGAATCCTTCAAGCAGACTCCCTGGTGAGCACAGAAGCCGACACAGGGCTGATCCCAAAACCTCTGAGCCATGACCTGAGCCAAAACCAAAAGTCAGCCGCTCAACCGACTGAACCACCCAGGAACCCCTAAATATATTTCTGAGAACCCCTTGCAAAGGTACACCAGCTGAACATGGATGTAAATAATGATGTGAACAAGGTTAATCATGGCAGGAGTATCAGCCAAAAAACATCCCAAAAAAGGGGGCGGGGTGGGGTAGGGTTGGAAACAACCTAAAGGACCATCAAAAGCAGATTGGTTAGGGGCTTTGGGTGGTGCAGTCAGTTAAGCAACCGACTCTTGGTTTGCTCAGGTGGTGACCTCAGGGCCATGAGACTGAGCCCTGCCTCTGGCTCCAAGCTTGGTGTGGAATCTACTTAGGATTCTCTCTCTCCCTCTCTCTCTGCCCCTCCCCCTACTCCTTCATGATTTCTCTTGAAACCAAGGAATTTCTAAAATAAAAAAGCAGGTTAGTCAAATTCTAATACAGCAATATGATCAGATATTATAACAGTTTAAGACAAACATGAGGGGTGCCTGGGTAGCTCAGTGGGTTAAGCCTCTGCCTTCCGCTCGGGTCATTATCTCAGGGTCCTGGGATCGAACCCTGCATCAGGCTCTCTGCTCAGCGGGGAGCCTGCTTCCCCTTCACTCTCTGCCTGCTTGTGATCTCTCTCTCTGTCAAATAAATAAATAAAATCTTAGAAAAAAAAAAAAAGACAAACATGAAGTGATGTGTCATGTTTTAACAGGAAAAATTCTCCAAGATATATTATTAACTGAAAAAACAATGTGCAGGACAGGGTGAACAGTATTATATTATGTAGTATGCAAATATCAGTGCTATGTATTCATGGGAAAATATTTTGCAGAAGTAAACAAAACAATTTCCCTACAGTTTGAATATTCTAACCAAGTACCTGTTTAATGCTTATTGTTTGTTTAATGTCAACCACCATTATCTACCTGTGGAATTACAGATAATTCTGATTTCATGTAGAATTTCAATTTTTTAAAAATGTGCATTAGGTTAATAAAAAGCAGTAATATGTAGAATGTCTTGTCTTCTGTCTGACATGGCTACAAATTCAGCAGTTCCTACCCATCTGCCCCTTCAGGTCTGATGATTCCCTAGAATGCCTCACAGAACTCAGGAAAGCATTTTGCTTATGATTGCTGGTTTACTATAAAGGCTACAACTCAGGAACGGTCAAATGGAAGAAATGTATAGTGCAAGGTGTGCGGTATGGAGCCTGGAAAGAGTTTCTATCTCCTCTCGGGGCACACCACTCCCCCAACATGTTGATGTGTTTCCTCAATCTGAAAGCTCTCCAGACCTCATTGCTCAAGAGTTTTTATACAAGTGTCATTACATAGGCGTGATTGATTAAATCACTGGCAGTTGGCGATTGAACTGAATCTCTAGCACCCCATCCCATCCGTGAAGGAAAGGCTGAAATTTCCAGCACTCTAATCATTTGCTTGTTCACTCTGGTGACCAGCCACTATCCTGAAGCTATCAAGGGCGCCCCACCCTCAGTCACCTCGTCAACATAAACTCAGATGTGGCTGGAAGGGGCTTGTTATGAATAACAGAAGACAATCCTAATACTCAGGAAATTCCAAGGATTTTAGGAGTTCTGTGTTAGAACTGTGGCAAAGACCAAATATATATTTTTTAAAGATTTATTTATTTTTTGACAGAGAGATCACAAGTAGGCCGAGATGCAGGCAGCGAGAGAGAGAGAGAGAGAGAGAGAGAGAGAAGCAGGCTCCCCGCTGAGCAGAGTCTGATGTGGGGCTCGATCCCAGGATCCTGAGATCATGACTTGAGCCAAAAGCAGAGGCCTAACCCACTGAGCCATGCAGGCGCCCCCAAATATATATTTTTATTATGCCATACCGTGATCCTTCCAGGGACATTTAATGCATATATGAACAAATCTATACATAGTATATACATTATCTGATAGTATAAATGTGGAAATATATATTAATAATTATACACACTATACTTCATCTGGCTTTTTTCATCTGATAGTTCATCTTAGAGATTAACCCATTTCAGAACATAAAGCACATTTCTTTTTTTAAAAAGATTTTTATTTATTTATTTGAGAGGGAGAGAGAGAGAGAGCAGGCACAAGAGGGGGAAAGTCAGAGGGAGAAGCAGACTCCCTGCCAAACAGGGAGCCCGATGCGGAACTTGATCCCAGGACTCCAGGATCATGACCTGAGCTGAAGGCAATTGCTTAACCAACTGAGCCACCCACACACCCACATTTCTTTTTTTTTTTTTTATTGATTATATACCCTTACATGGAAATATTATAATTTATGTAACTTGTCCCAACATACAAACATTGAGGTTGTTTCCAGTCTTTTGCTACTGTGAACACTTTGAAACAGCATCTGTGGGTCACACTGTAGGTTTATGTCAATTTTGATCCAGAGCCTATCGTCCTCCACAGTGTTACACCAACTTATATGCCTTCCAAGAACACCTGGGATGCCTATTTCCCCATACTGTTGCCACTACAATATATATCAAATGTTGTCAATCTGATGAGCCAAAAATTCTTGTCTTGGTATAACCTTACGTTTGTTTTATGATAAATAAGAGTATATTCTCCAATATTAAGAGACATTTGCATTACATTTTCTGTTATCAGTCTGTTACATACTTTGTCCATTTGACCTTGGATTTGGGGACTTATTAATTTGTAGATCTTTACATATTAGGAAAATTTCTATCCAGGAAAATAATGAAAGGGGTGAGGGAAACAGGACAAGGAAGAGGAAAGAATGGAACAGTTTCTACATAAACCTCTCTGTAGAGTTATCTGTCCTCTAGTAAGACAAGAAGCCTCGGTATCAGTTGGTGGTTTGTGGTGCATAACTTCTAGAACAAGGTGGGTCACGTCAGCTGAAGGCAGTTCTCCAGGGAACGCACAGCTGTAAGCCCTTAGCAGCCAACACTCACAGCAGCTGGGGAAAGGGTGCTCTGATTTGGTAATGAGGAATGGGTGGGCCAACAAGATAAGGTATACCACAGGAAGTGAAAACAGGTGTTTCATTTTGGACATGGTAAGTTTGAGACATACTTGAGATATCAAGGGTCAAGTAAGCAGTTAGGAAATCCATGACTCAGAAAAGACTCTATGGAATATATAACTTTGGAAGTGGTTAGCATATAGATGGTATTTTTTAAAATTATATGACTATCTCTGTACTGATATAGAAAGAGCTTGGCATATACAGTAAAAATTTTTTTTAAAAAAATGCAAAATAGTGTTTATGAGACTGCCTTTTGTGGACGGGGAGAAATAAGTATATATGTACACACACACACATATACACAGACATATACATACATTTGCATTTATAAAAGGAAACCCTGGAAAAATACACAAGGAACTAATAAAAGTGCTTACCTGAAAGGTAAAAGCGCAGAGGTGGATGGGGACAGGAGTATACGTGAGACCTCTTAAAGCATTTTTTTTTTAGATTTTATTTATTTATTTGACAGAGAGAGAGAGAGATCACAAGTAGGCAGAGAGGCAGACAGAGAGAGAGGGGGAAGCAGGCTCCCTGCAGAGCAGAGAGCCCGATGCGGGACTTGATCCCAGGACCATGAGACCATGACCTGAGCTGAAGGCAGAGGCTTAACCCACTGAGCCACCGAGGCGCCCCTCTTAAAGCACTTTTATATTGCTTCAATTTTTTAAAGTTACTGCTTGTGGTAAAAATAAATACAATTTTAAAAAAATTTAAAGGAAAGAAAGCCATGTGGATAGTCAAGACCTTCTATGAAGAAAGAAGGGAAAAGAGAGGGGCGCCTGGGTGGCTCAGTCAGTTAAGCGTGTGCCTTCAGCTCAGGTCGTGATCTCAGAGTTCTGGGATCAAGTCCCACATAGGGCTCCTTACTCAGCCGGGAGCCTGCTTCTCCCTCTGGTTGCTACTCCCCCTGCTTGTGCTCCATCTCTCTGTCAAATAAACAAATAAATAGTCTTTAAAAAAAAAAAAAGAAAGAAAGAAAAGAAATAGGATGAAAAGAAAGGAAAAGAGAAGAGGGCCTAGATCCAAGACCTAGGGAAGATAAATGTTTAGAATTTTGGTAAAGGAGGAAGGACCAAAAAATGCAAGAAGCAGGAAAGGCCAGAGGTTAAAGGAGAAAATCAGGAATGAATGGTACTAAGATTCCATCCATGGAAGCAGTGGTATGTGAGCCTTGTGAAACCACTAGGAGCTTGATATTGGCCACAGTTCGTGTATTGATTTACACTATGGAAAAAGGAAAATGTTACAAACCAGTCCCACCCCTTCCCCTGCCACCAGTTAACCAGTACACTACTGCATGGAAGTTAGGAGAAGGAAAGTTTTGAGAAGAAGGGAGAGTATTTGGCAGCGTGAAATGCTACTGAGAAGCCAAACAAGTCAGGGACAGAGAAATATCTGTCATTTGTAGGGTTCTCAAAACAAGAGCCATGGAGTGGAGAGGTGGGCGTGGAAGCCTGACCTGAAGAAAGGAATGAGTAGAAGGCGAAGAAGTAGGACCCTCGGTTAGAGACGGCTCTTCCAGTAAGTTTTGCTCTGCAGGGAAGAGTTAAATCAATAGGTTGTTGGCTTAAGATCAAAGGAGAAGGTATGTTTTTTCAGACAAGTCGTATTAAAACCAGTATGTCCAATGGTAAGATTATCCAGGAGAGAGAGAGAATGTTGAAGACGTACAGGAAGTGACTAGGGTGTTGTCCCGGGGAGAGTATCCAGAGTGCAAAGAGGGGGCTTTTGTTTGGTAGAAAGAACATTTCTTCCATTAAAGGAGGAAGTTAATGACTCAGGATCATCAGTGATGGGGCAGTGCCCAGATACACAAGGCCCAGCCATATCCCTGCCTGGGCAAGGTTATACCAACACCTTGACATTGTTCTTAAGTCAGTGTGTACACATGTGCCTTTCTCTGAGACCTGTCACCACTTAGTCAATAATTTTCAAGGCATCCTTGATCTCTCAAAGGAAGCTGGAGTAAATACCTAGAAACCCAGGACTTCTGCCGTGGAAAGAAGGAGCCCTGCTGAAGAGTGGAAATATTCTAGGCAAACAAGTTTTTAAAAAGGGGGGAGGGGCGTTAAAGGTAATTATGTGTCAGGATTTTACTGTCCGCCACTTCTAGATTATACTTGACTTCACAAAAGCGCTAATGTTTGACTAATGCTCTCTTGCAATTAGTAGCCCAACTAAAAGCACAGCTTCTAGGGAGCAAGTGGCCCCTTAAGTTGAAGCATAAAAGAAAGAGTCTAAAAGTGTTCAAAATGAGAAGGAAAAAGGCTTTTAGCAGATGGGAGTAATGATTACCTTAATTGTTTCAAAAGGGAGAGGACTGATCTTTCCCTCAGAGGGAGGCTCCAGCCAGTACAGCAAATTTCCACCATCTTCCAACTATGTTGGGGCTATGGAGACCAATACCTTTGATGAATCACAGTTGAGTGGGGTCCTTGCTGTGCAAACGGGGTGTTCATGGAGTTGTGGAGTGAAGAAAATGAGGCCTTTGGTTACAATGCCTATGACGAATAGTAACTGTCAATTATTACTATTATGATTTTGTCATTCATTTCTGAAAATTCTGCTGTTGCTCTGTTATGACCTAAATATATAAGCATGACTTGTGACTTGCAGTCTTTCACAACCTGTATCACTGGGGAACTGTCCAGTGGTTAGTAACTGTGACTGTTACGTGAAGCATGAGTTCCTATTTGCAACTCGGCTGGATTTTAAGATATTTCCAATCATGGGTCCCTGGGTGGCTCAATTGGTTAAGGGTTGCCTTCGGCCCTGGTCATGATCCCAGGATCCTCAGGCCCCCTGCTCAATGGGAAGCCTGTTTCTCCCTCTCCTCCCTCATTGTGCTTTCTTGCTCTCTCTCTCTCTCTCAAATAAATAAAGTCTTTAAAAAAAAAAAAAAAGAAGAAGAAATTTCCATTCAAATGAAGACCCCTGTCTCTGAACACAGTACCCAGATCAATGTCTGTTATAACTGTATGTGACCAACTGGCAGCCTCTTCTATTTTTCGGTGATGGTTAAATGCATCTTAAGAGTTTCCAGCTAGGGGCACCTGGCTGGCTCAGTGGGTTAGGCCTCTGCCTTCGGCTCGGGTCATGATCTCAGGGTCCTGGGATCGAGCCCCACATGGCTCTCTGCTCAGCAGGGAGCCTGCTTCCCCCTCTCTCTCTGCCTGCCTCTCTGCCTGCTTATGATCTCTATCTTTCTCTCTTTCTGTTAAATAGATAGATAAAATCTTTAAAAAAGAAAAAAAAAAAAGAGTTTCCAGCTAATGTCTGGGACTCGACCACCTTGCTCTCAGTTGCAATATACTGTTAGGATTTCTCTCACCCTGTTTGGAAGGATGTCTTAAACAAGCTCCTTGGAACCAAAACCTGTGATGGGGATTCTTGGGTAAGCAATTAATTAACAGAATAATGGAGTATTCTCAGGAAAAACCTGTAAGGGAGGGAGGAGAGCAAAACAAGGGAAGGAAGATCAGTAGGGAAGGATGTGATTTCAACAGAAGTCTCACCTCAGCCTGATCTAGTGGGGAACTCTGGAGAATGAATTGTACCTGTTTGTTCTGCCTTGAGGTGAGTTGGGGAGGCATTTATATACCATTCCCATCAGTCAGTCATTGGCTACAGGCCACCCTCCCAGGGCATGGGGGTGTTATAACCTCCCTGGCTTCTCTGTCCCTAAAGAAGGGGACAGCTGTGAGCTGCTATTAGCAGCCAACACCCACAGCAAATGTGGGTGGGATGTTGTGGGGAGGGAGCTCCAGTCTAGAAAAACAGGATCTGGGTGGGACACCAGTAGCATCTGCCTCAGAGGACAAATGGCAGTGGTGATTCCGATGCTAGACCATCAGCCAGGAACAGACCCAGAAGGGAATTTGAACTTCTCTAAGCCATGCCCTTTGGGTCAATGCTGGCAGTTCTTGAATGCTCAATCGGTGAACTTTTCAGTGATGAATATAGAGCTGCCCAGTGGTATCAGCTCAGAGAGCTAGAATTACAGAGATGTTCAGCCCACAAGTACACTGTTCCTGTTCCCCTATTTCACTGTCGTTAAATATTTTTAGGGTACTCCAGGTAGAAAACACATTAAAAGCGCAATTCTGATTCTAGAAATCCTTATACTTTATACTATTTGATGCTATTAGCAATTGACCATATAAGATGATACGGATGACATCATTATGATATGAGTCTAGCTGTCTCTTTTAGAACTTAAGTCTCACAGGGCAAAGCTGCGGTTTGGATGAGTAATATGAAAAAGGCACAGGGCAATTTGCTGGGAACATGATGTTATATTGTTGGGAGAAAAATAAAGACATTGTATGCTCTGTGTTGTCAGTGACCAAAGGTTACTTCAGTAACCCATTCTCTGGGGTTAGCAGATGAGCTGCAGATAAGTAAATAACACAAATCAATATTTGCTTCTAAAGCGTGTTAAGCACAGTGAGATTTCCTGCAGATTTCCATGTCCTTATTCCATCTGCTCCTGAAAATATTTTCTGGAGGAATGGATTTCATGACCTGAAAGAGTGATTATATGCTCCATTATAATGTTTCCTGGTCACAGTCAAATGCTCCTGGCTAGGTCGGACTAGCACACTGAAGGGAGATGGAGAATGTGAGTTTGGGAGCAATGGCCACCTGCATGGTCGCTGAGAGGTAGAATTTTCTGGCAGGATGCAATACATTAAGGAAGGAACCTGGGAGAGGACTCCTCAGGATGGAGGAGAGAGTGTTTTGTCCTCTAGCCACTAAAAAGAATTTTCTCCAGAGACCAGATTCAGGATGGGTCCCAAAGAGAACAAATGGCAAGAAGTGTGACTGGCACCTAAAGAAATGATAGGAGTCAGCCCATGAAAGCAATTGGAGGTCAATAACTGTGTCACTTGCTTTCTTTGAAACTCCCAAACAACCACCTCTGCACACGGAAGGAACGTAGCTAAGTAAGCTGGAAGCTCCTTAGGATATTTGATCTTTACATTGTCTTCCAGAGTGTCTGGTATTTAATGAGAGCTTATTACAGATGTGTTTAATTAATTAATATTGTGTTGTGGATGTCCTAGATCCCAATTAGTTTTAATGTACGCAAGTTTAATCACTTGGTAGTAACTGGGCACTTGCATGAAAGTGTAGCTTTTTCAGAAGTGTAGCTATATTTATAAATTACCTCAAGAAGGCTTTAAGAGTCTCAAGTCCCACCCCTTTAGTGAAATGATTTGGTGAGAAAATCTTGTTTCCTGTTTTCTTTACAGCCCCAAATTTCTCAGAATAATTTTTTTGTGGATAACTTTAGCGGCTCTCTGGGTGCTAACCTACTATTCTTTCCACATCACCGAAAATAGCTGGTGATAAATGTTGTAGCCCAGCAGTCAGCAATAAGAATCTCCTGGGGATCTTGTTAAAATACAGACTTCTAAAAACACTCCAGTGATCATCAGTTATGAGGTCTAGGGCGGGGCTCAAACATCCCATTCACAACAAGCGCCCAAGTGGTTCTGATGCGCACGTGACTCCATGGGCTATTGCCACAATAATATCGAGTCACAAACCACCCACAACTCAGGGGCATACAATGGTAAGCATCCACTTCTCACTCACTGATGCATCTGCAGGTAACCTGAGTACGGTTCATCTAGGCTAAACTAGGCTCCAAGGTTTTGGTTGGGTCTGGATCTGCTCCACGTGTCTCTCGTCCTCCCGGAACCAGCATCTACCCGAAGCAGGCTCTTCTCACAGCGAAAAGCAGAAGTGGGAATGGGCTCATTCTCTACTCAAGCACATGCCAAGCCTCCACTCCCATCTGGTTCACACCAGCCAAAGGAAGTAACAGGACGGAGCCAAAAGTCAAGGGAGAGGAAATATACTGTTTCCATGGAATTCTGATGGGGGGAGTAAATATTTGCCAAACAAAAATTTAATTCATCACAAGGTAGTGTACAAACTTTGTGCTTTGAAAAACACTAAAGTCTCTTGAATTATCCAGGGAAGGTGAATGCAAGGTCAATTTTGCATTTAGTTAGTTACTCAGTAAACACTCAGTGAATGACTACCCAATACCAGAGAGGCAGGTGATTAGTAACTGTTTGTCTGTAAAGAGCCCAGTCCAGAGACAGGTATGTATGTAGCTAATTACCAGGCAATGTGCCAGTTACTATATAACAGAAGTAACAGAATTTAGTTTGGAAAGGGAGTTGGGCAATATTCTGAAGAGCCTTAAATGTCAGGGTAAGAGATCCACTTAATGCTCTTTCTCAAACTTGGCACTATGGATGCTTTGAACCAGATAATTCTTTGTAATGAGGGGCTGTCTTGTGCAACTGTTTTGTGCCCTAGCCTAATAGCATTCTTCTCCTTTTTATCACCTGTCTTCTGACAACCAGAAATGTCTCCTGACTTTACCATAGTCCCTAGGGGGTGGGAGGGGGGCAAAGTTATCCCTGGTTGAACACCACTACTGTAGACAATAAGAATCAAGGAAGGTTTCACCAAACCCTCATATATTCCAAGATCTGCTTTTCCTTACCTTCCACATGTAATCCACCACCAAGTAAACTAAACTCTGATTTCCAAATATCTCTTGAATCCTTTCCTTGTATCACTGGTGCTACTGATTTAGGAAAGGCCTTCATCATTTCCACAGAGATCCCTGCAATAGCTTCTTATCATAAAAAGTATATATTTCTATGGACATTGGGGAGGGTATGTGCTATGGTGAATGCTGTGAAGTGTGTAAACCTGGCGATTCACAGACCTGTACCCCTGGGGCTAATAATACATTATATGTTAATAAAAAATAAATAAAAAAATTTAAAGTATATATTTCTATGTGTACATTTGTATATCTAAAAATGCATGGAAACATTACAGGATACACACTAAAGCCCTAAAAATAGTAAGTGCTTAACATGGAGAGGAGACTGGGATTTGGAGAGGAGGTATAATAGAAAGGGACTTAGAGTTTTTCTATATTATTTGAGGCTGGTTGCCTTTCTCCCCTCACTAGAAAGCCCAAGACAATAGGAACTTTGTCCTTCTCACAACTGTCTCTTTAGAGCTTTGAAGAGTGGCTGGAACATTTTCCGTAGGTGTTTAGTAAATGTTTCCGGAATGAATGAGTGAAGAGCACACACACAGGGATGAAGGCGGGAAAGGCCATGGATCAATCAGGAAACCTCAAGTTATCTGGCATGACCAGAGTGCTTAGAACAGCAGGAGTGGGAGAAGATGAATGTGAAGGGTAGGCAAACATCCACTCATACACAGTGCAAGGGAATCGCATTATTCCCTGGGTAATAGAGACACCAGTTATGGTGGGAGACATGACAGGGTTTACTCTTTAGAAAGGCCACATGTGCAGCCCTTGGAAGGGTGGAATGGAGGAAAACAAGATGCAGAAGCAAATACCAGTCAAACACCTGTTGTTAGAGCCCAGATGCGAAATGATGCAATCCTGGACTAGGGAAGGAGGGGCGGTAGGGATAAGGAGCAGATGATGGTTTTGAGAGATAGGCTGGTCCCATTTACCAATGGATGTTAGGTGGGGGGGGGGGTGTATGGCAGAGGAGGTGTCTAAGATGACACCCGCATAGTTGGATAGGCGACTTCAGGGATGATGGCGGTGGTCATCTAGAGAGGGGAAAAGCAGTTTGTGGGTGCAAGCTATGAGCCCATCCTCAGACATTGATTTCAAGGGTCCTCTGGATATCCAGGGAAAAGACGTCCAACAGAAAACCTGGGGTCTGTCCTGAGGTCTCACCTTTTTCTCTGCCCAGGGAGAGGTTTCAAAAATTTCGTTGACATTTCTTTTTCATTGACATTTTTAAAAGGAGCCAGTCTTTAGACAACAGAATGTTTAGTGTTTACTAATTTAACAAAGGAGGGGGAACCCAGCGGAGATGGTTTTGTCCCCGGGCCAGCTTTCTCTAATAAACATTATCCTCTTGCTTTATTAGCAAGAATAACATTCGTTATGTAGTTCGTTGTAGGAAAGAGACTGAAAAATGTACCCATGGAGAGTTAAAAACAGAAGGTACACGGAGAGGTGTTTGGCGACACAGGTTGCCTTCAGTTTAAAGGGATTATCTGGCAGAGAATTGCTGAGGGAGAGACAAAGGGACTCCCAATCCTCTCGGCTGAGGTTCCCATCTGGCCAGAACCTCAGCCCTCTGCTCTGAAACCCAGAACACCCGTTGCTTTCACCTGCTTGTACAGCATTGTCTCTATTCGAAGGCTCACACCTTGCGGTGGTGATTAATGGCATGATTTGGCCCCAAGGGCCATAAACCTTGATGGCAGTGATGTTCTGATTCCCTGGGGAACTGAATTCTGCGCCCGCCTGGCCCTTCAGTGCAGGGAGCAAAGGAAGACAAAAGAGCCTTTCACCTCGGATTCTTTTGCCCCCCACTCTGAAAGGGTGAAGGCTGGGATGCGGAGAACTTTCCTCTCCCACAACAAAAGCTGAAAACTTAAACCTACCTTGTGCCTAACCACTGGGTGTTTCTGGAAAAACCTTCCCTTCTTTGTTTCTTTGTTTTTCACAGCTATTGGAAATGGATCGTTCAAAGAAGTACCTGACCTTGTTTGTCAGATGAGAAACAGAAAATGCTGACCCCGAATTCTTTGATTTGCTCCCGCTGCTAACGTAGAGGCCATGCAGAATCTCGGAGGCTTTAGCAGCTTGAGTCAGGCTGGGGTACAGAATAATGAATGCAGAAACTCCTTGACAGGAGCCTCTCTTCCCTCTGCAGGGAGGGAGGCCATTAGCAAGGAGTAAGCACAAAAAGAAGTGAGATGTAGGCAGATGAGGACAAAGGCTAACTTCAGCCGAAGCTGAAATTGACCTGCTGGTAATGTTTTCACTCATAATACTTTTTCCCCTTTGTTGTGTTGTCTGGGTCCTGCCATTAATTTTGTCGGAGGGAGAAAGTGAACCCATAAGGTCAGAAGCAGTATTTCATTCATCTCCAGGACTTAGCACAGAATGTCGAGGTAGGGACAGAGAGATTAGGAAGAGAGCACCTTTTGCCAATTTGTAAGGTAAATAGTATTTATTTTCAGTTTGCGGAAGAGAAACATGGGTTTGGAAATGTCAAGAGACTGGTTCAAAACACAAAGCCGGTCAGTGGCTGTGTTTCAGTTGGGCACCTCTTTGGAGGTAAGCAACAGAATACAACTCTGGCATATTTAACCAAAAAGATCATTTGCTGAAGGGATAGAAGAATACAGAGAAGATGGGAATCTAGGAACCTAAATCAGGCAAAAGGCCAGGAGTTAGGACAGATATAAGAGCGTAGGCATTACTCCACAATCTCACTCAGGAGTCCGTTCATGCCGGCATTTCCCCCATCCTTGCCGTTACTCTGCTCAAGATGCTTCAAGTCCTAGAAGAAAGCACTGGGCAAGCCTGGCCAAGCTCAATTGCACATGCCTACCACATGGAGAGCAAGGTATTTTCTCTAAGACTCAGAGTCCTGTCTACATACAGCAGGGAGACCGTTATTCCTCTAAAGGAAAATGCAGTGTTGTTAGAAAGGGGGAATGGATGCTGAGTGGCCACAAAACTCAGATGACCCCCTTAGGGAGCTGGGTTCAAGTTCATGTACATCTGATACTGAAGTTTGCACTCTTTGTTTCCCGAGTCTGGCAGGGTACCAGCAGTGGTTCTCAACCAGTGGTTATTTTGTCCCCCTACTCCCAGCGGCACTTGGCAATATCTGAAGACATTTTTGGTTGTTACAAGCGAGAAGGGGAGCTGTTGGCATCTAGTGAACAGCGACTCCAGATGCTGATGAAAATCCTGCAAAACACAGTACATCCCTCCACAAAAAACAGTTATCCGGGCCAGAATGTCAATGGTGCCAAGTTTGAGAAACTCTGGTATAAGCAAGGACAGGGAGTTGAGGTAGTACATGGTGGGTTTAAGAAAATGGAGTAAATCGATCTGGTAGAAGTACGGATTATGTATAGAAAATCAGTGGCGGGGGGACTCAAAAAAGAGTTTCAGGCCAGATTTTATGGGGTCTTGAATGGCAGGCTAAGTGGTGTAGACTACATTTAATAGGATTGAGTGCCTCTTAGGCCAAAATTATCTCTCAGTTGCCTGGGCATGGTAGATCTCTCCATGTATTCTGAAGTTTATCTCTGGAAGACCTTTGGAGCACAAGTTTGAGTGACATGAGACTGTCAGTGACAAAGCACCATTTGTGTCCCTCATCCTAGGCAAACTCTTAGGGTCTGTCCCAAAGTTTTGCTTCTCTCTGCCTCTCACATCTTTCAGGTATATGATACGGGAAAAGCCATCGCTTCTTAGAAGGGTGCTCCTGCTAAAGAGATTAACACCATTATCAACATTCTTTCAGATACAGCCGCTGAATGATCCTTATTCTTTCCAGAATAACCTGTTCTTAAAATTAACATAGTTCCCTGATTCACATTTTTCACATCTCTGAAATCAGGGTGTACTTACAATCTATAGCCTATCCTAGTTTAATCGGTAGCACTTTTTTCTTTCTTAGGGGTGTATAAAACAATGGCCCAATCAGTGGCACTTTAAATTTAATGAAATAGGATATATTTATTTTCCTCTCATTTGTCACTGGTTAAATTTTACTCACACTCATTTAAAGAACTGGCTGTTGGCATTGTATGTGGGTATTAGTGTTGAACTCTGGCAGAATGCTAAGAACCATACGGAATATCATGATGGAACTGGCCCCTCTCTGTCATCATTATTTTATAATTAGAAATACAGCTCTTATGTTGAACAGAAGAGGGTTTGTAACCATGCAACCATTTCCCCAGTGGGAACATCCAGGGCCTGCCCCCAATGAAATGTTTCGTCTGTGTTTCCAAGCTTTCAAAGAGTATGTGAAAGAAACATTCATTCAGGTTGAATTGCCTTGGCGTGTGCTTTTAGGCTGTCCTTATTTCATACGGACTTCCTTGGTCCATCATTAGATAATTTTATTTGCGCAAAGGAAATGGAGTAAAATTTCTTTCTACGTCCCTTCTCTGTTTCTCGTCTTTATCCTCTCACAGGACTTCCTCTGTTCCTTTTTCATCATCATACATCAGTAAGATTAATAGGCAGCGAAATCCACCCTCCCGCAATATTATCAGCCTCAGAAACAAAGGCGTTAAGACTAAAAAAGGAGAACGGGAGATGAATAGTGGTGAAGCTTAAGCAACTGTGAATTTCCAGGAAATATTTATGAGCTGATTTAAATACTAATGAGCTGGTCGTCTGACGGCGGCAAGAGGGCAAGACGTGCTGGAGCTCAGGAGCAGAGTCTCAGCCCGGCTGTGGATTGTCTTATCTCTACACAAGCTGTCCAGGGCCATAGCCACCTTTCAAGCCTCCTGCTGAACAAACATTTCAAAATGCTGTTGAGGGAGAAACTGACATTTTCCCACTGATTTCAATTTTTTATTTCTATCATGGTACTTACCGATCAGTTTGAATTCCATGTAGAAAAACACATCTAGAGCCTGAGTGGAAAAACCACTTGACCCAAACCTGTAATCTAAATGACCACTGCATTAAGAAAGACTCTTTCCATTTCCTTTACCGTGTCCCCTTTCAGGAGCCACCAAGTAGCCTCTCGTTGCAAGTTCCGCTGCAGCAGCATGAACAGGTCTCTGGAGTGTAGTCGGAGGTAATTTATCTCAAAGTGTCTCCTGTTCCAGCGTGACTGCAGAAAATACTTCAGTTGCCTATGGGTTAGAAAAGATGAAAACACTTGCTATTATAATAAAACAAATTTAACTTCCAAAGAGCTTTTTACATGTATTGCCTTGGGCTGGACAATCTGCTGACTTGATCCAAAATAAACAACTGGCTTTTGCATTTCTAAATCATTTCAAAGTGCCACAAACAGGATTGCTGTTAGAGCTTATTCAGTGGGGAACCTTCCTTCCTCCCTCATTCCTTCCCTCCCTCTTCCTTCCTTCCATCTTTTCTTCCTTCCTTTTTTCCTTCCTTTCATCTTCCTCTCTCTCTCTCTCTCTCTTTTTTTTTTTTTTTTTTGCATTTTTCCTAAAACAAAGATGCTAAGTAAGGCAAGGAGGAAAATAGGAGCAATTCCAGAGGGATTCTGGAAAACTAGTCATCTTCAAAACAGTGAGCTGTATATCCGCAAAGTCAGACAGCAGAGAAGCAGGCAGTTTGGTCACATTACCTAGAAAACTTACCCACATTGTGTTCCCCCAAGGATATGGTGGCTGGTACCGCAGGTGCAAAATAGAAGGTGGCCCCAAAAACCTCAGTAATCAAAATAAATACTATTTTTATACACTATTTTAAAAATGCAAAATTAATGCAAAAAACCTATAACAAACTACACAGCGTAATTTTAAATTGCATTAAATCCAGGAAAGTAAAGTTATAAAAAAATTCTGGTTGGGGTATAAATCAAATATTTAAACTTAAAATACTATTGTGAATTTTCATACACATACCTTTCCAGTCTTCAGTATTTTTTCAACTACATGAATGTTCTGTCCAGCGCTCTGCTGTGGTGGCATTGCACAGGGCTAGCCCCAATGTGTTAAAGACTTTAAAGATGTCAGAATACAAGGCTGGGAAACCAAGCTGAAGGCAACGTTAAGACCTCTCATCAAGGATGCTCTGTTATTCTGGGACTGTGTTTCATTTTATGTGCAACATTCGTGGGCCATAGCATTAGGATGCTACATATAACAGACAAGCCATTGTTGATTACTTAATGATGAAGAAAATCTGTTTTCATATAGTAAGAAGTCCAGGGGAAGAGTGGCTATAAGAAATGGTGAGTTCAACATCTCAATGACACCAACCAGGATCCAGGGTCTTTTAATGGTCCTACTCTGCCAAACAGTTGGCTTCATCTATGACTGGCTCTTCTCATGGGTAGAAAATGGCCGCCTCATTTCCTGGGGTCCCACACACACCTGACAGCACCTCACAGAAGAGAAGAGGAAATTCTCCCCCTTTGGTCTCCTTTTAAGAGTGAGAAACATTTCCTTAGACTCCTTCCAGCAGAACTTTCCTACATCTCGTTGGCTAGAACAAGTCATATGCCACCTTAAAAGCCATTCCCTGAGAAGGGAAATGGGGTGACAACGATAGGCTCAGTCAGGTTAACAGAGATTCGCCCTAAGTCGTGTCATGGAGGGGTAGTTACCCAAGCATAGCTTTGTAGCAAGGAAAATGAAAGAAATGGCTGTCAACTGGGCAGCCAGCAGTGTCTGCTACAAATGCCAATTATGGGTGGCCAGACATTGAGTAGGAAGTATATCACTAATCTTTTCATTTAGACCAGTACAGGAAGTGACCATGATGTCATGCAAGACAAACTGCCAAAATCTTTAATGAAACAACGTAGTTAGAGCCATACCTCCAGCTGGCAGCAGGAGAAATTCCACGCGGATCATACAATTAAGTGTGACAACTTTACTACTATTAAATGAACACATTGGAGAACTCTTATAATCTTGGAGTAGGAGAAACCATTCTAATTATGACTCAAAATCAAGAAGCCATAAAGAAAAAAAAATTTCAGCCTGGAAGGAAAACACCAGAAACAAAGTCAGAAGATAACTGATTAACTGGAGGTGGCGCAGACTGTAGATCACATCATAGACAATAAGCTGATCTCCTCATTGCATAAAAGCTCCTAGAAATGAGTGAGGGGGGATAAAAGCCATCGACATATAGAATAACATACAATAAGAGGCAAAAGATATAAACATTCGATTCACAAGGAAAAAAAAGCTCACAAATACCCCTTAAACACATGAAAAGTTGCTCACTTTCACCTGATTTTATATTAAGAAAAATAAATATTAAAACTGTCCTGAGATATCATTTTTCAGCTATATGACCGGCAGAAGTTTGATAACACTCTGCTGTCATGGTTGTAGGGAAAGAGTCACTCTCTCTCTTTTCTTTTAAGATTCATTCATCCATCCATTCATTTATTTACTTACGAGAAAGAGCACAAGTAGGGAAGGAGAGCAGACTCCCTTCTGAGCAGAGAGCCCAACATGGGGCTCCATCCCAGGACCTTGAGATCACAACCTGAGCTAAGTGCAGACACTTTACCAGCTGAGCCACCCAGGTGCCCCTAAGAGTCACTTTCATAAAGAAGCCACAGAGAATCTGTGTTGGTATAACTCCTGTGGGGGGCTATTTGGCCGTATGTGTTAAATGTCTATCTCCTTTAATCCAGCAATTCTGTTTCTGAGGCTGCATCCATGGAACCTACAGAGTCTACATTTTACAGATCTATTTGATGATATGCAAAAAGATGTCTGGGCCTAATGTTTAACTGGAACATAAACATAAGACCCAGGTGGATAGTCCATGACCAGTATCTACCCAAAAAGGTTGAAGTGTATGATGTGCTTCAATTTAAAAATTTTATATATTACCTCTTTAGGTATGTAGGAGTCTATTTCTTGTAGGAAAATATTGAGACAATGCAAATAGCTAACAAAAGTGGACGAATTTAGTAAATTACAGTGATCCAAAGGATGCAATAATGGGCATCTCTACAAAAGAATGCGTATGTATCTGTATATAGTAAAATAAAAAGATCTCTAAAATCTGATTAAGTTTAAAAAAAGCAAAGTGCTGATCATTATGTATAATACTCCAACTTTTGCATAAAAAGGAAAAAAATTAAGTATTGTTAATTTATCAAAAATAAACATAGGTACATTTGCTTATAAAAACATAAAGAGGGGCGCCTGGGTAGCTCAGTCATTGAGCATCTGCCTTCTGCCAGGTCATGCTCCCAGCGTCCTGGGATCAAGCCCTCAGTCGGGCTCCCTGCTCTGTGGGTCCGTGGGGAGTCTGCTTCTCCCTCTCCCACTCCCCCTGCTTGTGTTCCCTCTCTCTCTCTCTCTTTGTCAAATAAATAAATAAAATCTTAAAAAAAAACCATAGAGAAACTCTGAAGGAAACATAAGAAAATAATCACAATGGGTACCATTATTGGGGAGATGGTGAACTACAAGGAAGAAAGACAGGATAAGAGGAAAATTTTTCACTATATCTCATTTATTTTTCTTTTGATTTTAAACTATGTTTATGTATGTATTCAAAAGCTTAAATAAAATTTATTAAATATCTACAGTTCTTTTATTATTATTTTTAAGTTTTTATTTTATTTATTTTTTAAAAGATTTTATTTATTTATTTGACAGAAATCACAAGTAGGTAGAGAAACAGGCAGAGAGAGAGAGGGGGGGAAGCAGGTTCCCTGCCGAGCAGAGAGCCCAATGGGGCTCTATCCCAGGACCCTGAGATCATGACAGGAGCTGAAGGCAGAGGCTTTAACCCACTGAGCCACCCAGGCACCCCTAGTTTTTATTTTAATCACCCAGTGTTCATCACAAGTGTCCTCCTTAATCCTTACCACCTATTTCACCCATCCCCCCACCCATCTCCCCTCTGGTAACTATCAGTTTGTTCTCCAGAGTTAAGAGTCTGTTTCTTGGTTTTCTCTCTCTCTTTTTTCCATTTTGCTCATCAGTTTTCTTAAATTCTACATATGAGTGCAATCATATGGTATCTATCTTTCTCTAACTGACTGATTTTGCTTAGCATTATACTCTCTAGCTTCATCCATATCATTGCCTATGGCAAGATTTTATTCTTTTTTATGTATGAATAATATTCCATTATATATGTATGTATGTATGTGTATACACACACACACACACACACACACAAACACACACACCACCTCTTCTTTATCCATTCATCTATTGATGGACACTTGGGCTGCTTCCATATCATCGCTATTGTGAATAATGCTATAAATATAGGGGTGCACGCATCCCTTTGAATTAGAGTTTTTGTACTCTTTGGGTAAATACCCAATAGTGCAATTGCTGGATTGTAGGGTAGTTCTATTTTAACATTTTGAGGAACCTCCAAACTATTTATCCACAGTGTCTGTACCAGTTTGCATTCCCACCAACAGTGCAAAAGGGTTCCCCTTTCTTCACATCCTCGCCAACACCTGTTGTTTCTTGTTTTGTTAATTTTAGTCATTCTGACAGGTGTGAGGTGATATCTCATTGCAGTTTTGATTTGTATTCCCTTGATGATAAGTGATGTTAAGCATCTTTTCAAGTGTCTGTCGCTCATCTCTGTTTTCTTTGGAGAAATGTCTGTTCATGTCTTCTGCTCGTTTTTTCCATTGTATTATTTGAGTTTTGAGTATTGAGTTGTATAAGTTCTTTATATATATTGGATACTAACCCTTTATCAGATATATCATTTGCAAATATCTTCTCCCATTCAGTAGGTTGCCATTTAATTTTGTTACTTGTTTCTTTCACTATGCAGAAGCTTTTTATTTTGATGTAGTCCCAATAGTTTATTTTTGCTTTTGTTTCCCTCACCTCAGGAGACCTAGCCAGAAAAAAACTTGCTACTGTCAGAGAAAGTACTGATGTCAACAAATTACTGCCTCTGCTTTCTTCTAGGATTTTTATGGTTTCAAGTCTCACATTTAGGT
Organism: Enhydra lutris kenyoni; assembly: GCF_002288905.1. Lineage (NCBI taxonomy): Eukaryota > Metazoa > Chordata > Mammalia > Carnivora > Mustelidae > Enhydra > Enhydra lutris. The sequence continues at coordinate 34,522,842 of NW_019154103.1, forward strand.
CTTTAACCCATTTTGAATTTATTTTTGTGTATAGTGTGAGAAAGTGGTCCAGCTTCATTCTTTTGGATGTTGCTGTCAGTTTTCCCAACACTGTTTGTTGAAGAGATTGTTTTTTTCCCATTGCATTGTCTTTCCTGCTTTGTCAAAGATTAATTGACCATATAATTGTGAATTCATTTCTGGGTTTTTTATTTTGTTCTATTGATATATGTGTCTATTTTTGTGCCAGTACCATACTGTTTTGATCACCACAGCTTTGTAAAACGACTTGAAGTCCAGAATTGTGATGCCTCCAGCTTTGCTTTGCTTTTTTAAAATTGCTTTGGCTATTCAAGTCTTTTGTGGTTCCACACAAATTTTAGGATTATTTGTTCTAGTTCTGTGAAAAATGCTGTTGGTATATGGGTAGGGATTGCATTAAATGTGTAGATTGCTTTGGGTAGTATAGACATTTTAACAGTATTTGTTCTTCCAATCCATGAGCATGAAATGTTTTTCCATGTCTTTTTGTCACCTTTAACTTCTTTTATCCATGTTTTATAGTTTTCAGATTACAGGTCTTTTACCTCTCTGGTTAGGTTTATTCCTAGGTGTTTTATTGGTTTTGGTGCGATTATAAATGGGATGGTTTTCTTAATTTCTCTTTCTGCTGCTTTATTAGTGGTGTATAGAAATGCAACAGATTTCTGTACATTCATTTTGTATGCCATGACTGTACTGAATTTATCAGTTCTAGCAGTTTTTTGGTGGAATCTTTTGAGGTTTCTATATATAGTATCATGTCATCTTCAAATAGTGGAAGTTTTACTTCTTCATTACCAATTTGGATTTACTTTTATTTTTTCTGTTGTCTGATTGCTGTGGCTAGGACTTCCAGGACTATGTTGAATAAAAGTGGTGAGAGTGAACATCCTTGTTTTGTTCCTGACTTCAGGAAAGGCTCTCAGTTTTTCCCCACTGAGGGTGATGTTAACTGTGGGTTTTCATATATGGCCTTTATGTTGAGGTACATTCCTTCTAAACCTACTTTGTAGAGGGTTTTTTTTTTAATGAACTTTATTTTATTTTTAAAGATTTCATTCATTTATTTGACAGAGAGAGAAAGGTCACAAGTAGGCAGAGCAGGAGGCAGAGAGAGAGGGAAGCAGGCTCCCCGATGTGCAAAGAGCCCAATGTGGGTCTCAACCCCAGGACACTAAGATCATGTCCTGAGCCAAAGGCAGAGGCTTAACCCACTGAGCCACCCAGGTGCCCCTGTAGAGGGTTTTTATCATGAATCATTGCTGTACTTTGTCAAATGCTTTTTTTGCATCTATTGAAATGATCATATAATTCTTAACCCTTCTCTTATTAATGTGATATATCACGTTGTTTGATTTGTGAATATTGAACCATCCTTGCAACCCAGGAATAAATCCCACTTGTTTGTGAGGAATGTATTTAATGTACTATTGGATTCAGTTTGTTAGTATTTTTTTTAAAGATTTATTAATTTATTTGAGAGAGAGAGAGAGCATGAGCACTAGCAGGGGGAGGGGCAGAGGGAAAGGGAAAGGGAGAACAACAGACTCCCTGCTGAGCACTGAGCCCAAAGTGGGGCTCATTGCATAACCCAAGATCCTGACCTGGGCTGAAATCAAAAGTCAGTTGCTCGACCAACTGAGCCACCCAGGTACCCCCAAGTTTGCTAGTAGTTTGTTGAGGATTTTTGCATCTATGTTCACCAGAGCTATTGGCCTTAGTTTTCTTTTTTTGTGTTGTCTTCTTCTGGTTTTGCAGTCGGGGTAATGCTGGCCTCATGGAATAAGTTTCCTTTTCTATTTTTTGGAATAGTTTGAAAAGAATAGGTATTCACTCTTCTTTAAATATTTGCCAAATTCCTCTGTAAAGCCATTTGGCCCTGGACTTCTGTTTGTTGGGAGGTTTTGATTATTGATTCAATTTCATTGCTCATAATCAGTCTGTTCAAATTTTCTTTTTCTTCCTGTTTCAGTTGTGGTAGTTTATATGTTTCAGAGACTTTATCCATTTCTTCTAGGTTGTCCAGTTTGTTGTCATATAGTTTTTCATAATATTCTCTTATAATTGTATTTCTGCCTCGTTAGTTGTTATTCTCCTCTCTCATTTGTGATATTTTATTTATTTGGGTCCTTTCTCTTTTTTTTCTTGATTAGTCTGGCTAGAGGCTTATTACTTTCATTGGCTTTTTCCAAAGAACCTGCTCCTTTTTTCATTGATTTATTGCTTTTGTTTTGTTTTGTTTTGTTTTAGTTTCTACATCATTTGTTTCTGCCCGAGTTTTTATTATTTCCTTCCTTCAGTTGGTTTTAGGTCTTGTTTGTTGTTCTTTTTCTAGCACTTTATGTGTAAGATTAGATTGTTTATTTGAGATTTTTCCGGCTTCCTGAGGTAGGCCTGTATCACTATAAACTTCCCTCTTAGAACTGCTTTTGGTGCACTCCAAAGTTTGAACGATTATGTTTTCATTTTCATTTGTTTCCATGTACTTTTTTATTTCTCATTTCCTACAATCGATAATTCTTTACTGTTACATACATTTGAGTTCCAGATCTTTAACTTGGCATTCAAGGCACCCTACAGTTTAGCTCAAATTAACCACTGTTGATTCCTATTCATTTTATCTCCCCACTCCTAACCCCCACCTATGACACACACATAAATAAATGCACTATCCCTGGAAACTCCCCCTAAAGATAATTATTGTTAATAGTTTTAATTTCAGAAAGAATATAATATACATATGCCTACATTTATATTGTATGTATATTGCTTTTCAAAAAATTTACCTATGTGATCATATTTTTATTACATATTTTTAAGAATTCTCTGTATCATGAACTTTTCCCATTTATTTGTATATACATCTTGTATTTTTTATGTATCAGTAATATGGCTTTTTTAATGGTTAGATAATATTCCATCACATGGGTACATCATAATTTAACTTGTTATTTTTCTTCCTGGACATTTATGTTGTTTCTGCTATGGTTGTTTTTGGTACAAGTAATGCCACAATAAATACCTTGCCATGTTTTTGCCTTACTATCAAAGTACAATTGTTAGGCAAAGTTATTTCAAAATATGATTGATAGCATCAAATTGCCTTCACAAACATTGTATCTTGTTGTTCTTTCAAGAAGTATATGAAACAACTCCTTCTTTCCTCACTCTCTCACCAATATTGATTTTGAGACTTTAAAAAGTTGCCTGATAGGAAAAAAGTATTTTTTATGCTTGTTTTGCATTTCTTTAATTATGAGAATGAACATGTTTTTATAGGAACTTGTATTTCTTTTTCTATGAACCATCTACTTTAGTTTGGTAGAGTCAAATGAAGCCATCTTTTCTATTATAATTCTAGGGTTTAGAGTTAGAGTTGTGTTTAGAAAGGCTTCTCTACTTCCATATTTCACACACACAAATTCCCCTATATTTTCTTTTGGTCTCTCATATATCTTTAAATGTGTAAATCTCTAACCCATTTGGATTTGGGTTCAGGTGGAGATAAGTGGTATATCCTAAGAGCTAAGACTATAATTGAATTATTTTTCCAAATGTCCTAGTAGAACTTCCTGAACAATCCATACCTTCTTCATTGATGTGAATTACAAAATGTATTATATTCTAAATTCCCATAGGTAATAGGTCTTGTCTATTCTATTCTATTCATCTGAATATGTCTTCTCACCTAACACCACAACATTCATGTCACTATAGCTTTACAACATCTTTTCATCTGATGAGGCTGGCCACCACCTCATAAGTCCTCTGTGTTCCTTTTCAAAACATTCTTAGCTATTTCAGCACATTTAATCTTCCAGATGAATGTACAGGATAATTTGAGGGAAATGATATTTTTGTAATATCAAGTTTTTCCAACCCTAAGTCCAGTCCTCAAAATATCACATGAAATCGCTAGATAATTACTCAGTGAACCTGAGACCAGATCCTTGTGGACATTTCTGACCGGATTACTTAGTGTGAGTCATCCGAACTAAGATATAATTGCACAATTCTCCCCTTTCTTGTGTAGACATGTGAGAATTACATGGGTATCAGGGAAACTGGGCCCAGAGCAAAAAATAAACAGCCCCTCCGTATCCTTCAGGAATTTTTTAATACAAAATCAATCATTTACACCCTGTCCACAGTGAGACTGGAGTTCCAGCCACAATCAATACCGAGGCTCATGTGTGCTAGAGGCCACATGCATCTTGGGTGTAGGATTCCTGGCTCCTGGCCATAACCAATATAGGAATAAATGCCATTTAATTCCACCCAGCTGTTCCTGGGGCCTTCCATGGGTGGGTCTGCCTAGGGGTGTTTCATTCAATTCACAAGAAAAAATGTGTCCCTCAATTGCCTGGCACAGAGCCAGATTTGCTAGGCCTTTCCAAACACACCGCTGTGGGGGGAAGCCACGAAGGCTGTTCACATCATGGACCAGGCAGGCCACAGTGTTCTGCTGGGGGTTCTGCCAGTCTCCCGCAATGCTCTAAACTTGCACTTTATCTCATACTTAGCAACCAGTGCTTTGTGTTGGTGTCAGATCTTTCTAACAAGTGAGGTTGAGAAGATATCTTTACCTATTTAAAGAAATGGGGCATGGTGGAGAGGTGGGTGGGAGGGATGAGGTGGCTGGGTGATGGACACTGTGGAGGGTATGTGCTATGGTGAGTGCTGTGAATTGTGTAAGACCGATGAATCACAAACCTGTACCCCTGAAACAAATAACACATTTTATGTTAATTTTTTTAAAAAGAAGAAGAAAAGAAATGGGGCAGTGGAAATAGTGAAATAGAAATTCTACTCTATATAGTATTGAAGATCACATCAATCTATGTAAATTAGTGTCATGGAAGAGATTGTCATATGCTTAATTCAAAATTGTGGACCTTCTTTTGCTTGACAGTAGGCTACCAAATTGATGTGTTGTAGTTGTGTGTTTAGGTGCCAAAAAAGCAATTTCAGCTTCTGCAAAGAGTCGTCATTTCCCATTTCACATCATATAATTCCACCGTTACAGTTCAAAATTATCCTTCTTCCCCTGAAAAACAAATAAATGCAAGGGACTATGTGTCGTTTGCTCTTTGTTGTCCTATTTTGTTTTGATGCTTCCAGAGATTATGTTGGAGCATTTTGAAATTGTGTACCATGTTCAAGGTTAAACTAAGATAGTGGCTGGTGTGGCTAAGGCCATGTGGCATAGTAGGGGTGGGAGGTTCACTGGAACTGAAATATGGCTAAATGGGCTTGGGGAAACCCCAAATGAAAGGTTCTCTGCACTTTTTTACCCTGGTAGGCAGAAGCCAAATGGGGAATAGAAGAAAAGAGAATTCTTACTGAGAACTCACTTGATTCAAGGTGTATATTTTATCATAATTAACCCCTACCACATCCAGCTTTAAGAACTACACCTCATTATTAAATTAGCCATTTATATTTTAACTCATTAATCAAACTCTTAACAGTTCCAATATGGAAAATCTGTAGACTGGCCAACTTATATCAGGAAAGGAAACATATTTATTGAGCACCTACTGTGTTTCAGACTTGTGTTAAGACTGCTGCTGAAAATTTCTAACTAATGTTAGCTTTTCGGTATTTTGAATCCATATTAATTTACAGAAAATATTTTTTAAATATTCAATTTAAAAATGTTTTGAGGGCGCCTGGGTGGCTCAGTGGGTTAAGCCTCTGCCTTCAGCTCAGGTCATGATCTCAGGGTCCTGGGATCGAGTCCCGAATCGGGCTCTCTACTCAGCAGGGAGCCCACTTCCTCCTCTCTCTATCTGCCTGCCTCTCTGCCTACTTGTGATCTCTGTCTGTCAAATAAATAAAATCTTTTAAAAAAATGTATTGAATAATCTATAACCCTTAGAGAAAGAGAAGTTGGGAATTTCACCAAAAGAGAAATTTTCTTAGGAGAAATATTTAATTTCTTAGGAGAATAATTTCTTCTGAGATCTAGATGCTTGAGCCATAAGGGTTTTAGAACATTCTCAAGCTCTACAGTGCAACATATGTTAGGAAGCCAGGCTTTCCTCCAATTCCTCTAATTGCTACATATTTCAAATAGCAATTAGGGGCACCTAGGTGGCCCCGTCAGTTAAGCAACTGACTCTTGGTTTTGGCTCAGGTCATTGTCTCAGGGCTGTGAGATTGTGCCCCACATCAGGCTCTGCACTGGGCATGGAGCCTACTTAAGATTCTCTCTCTCTCTCCTTCTCCCCTAAAAAATAGCAAATAGAAGGTTCTAGAGAGAAGCTGGCTGTGTATGGCTGACTGTTGCTCATACATTCAATCTCATTCTCTGTGCTTTCCTACAGCAAAGACTAGAAAGCTGAAATGTATGTTTTCCAGACTCTTTTGATGCTGGAGTTCTGGATACCACATGGGCTCTGGCAATGGGATGCACTAACATTCGATTTAGAGTACGGGAATGAAGCCAAGAATATCTTCCTGTGACTCTACTGGCAAAAGAAGTCTCAGAGTGTCAAGAGGCAGGTGGTAGCTGGACTCAGACTTCCAATTTCTAATCTCCAGCTTTAAGAGGGTTGAGAGGACAGGGATGGAGAGGTTGTATTCACTATGGTGGTGGCTTCCTAGTCCCTGGATTCCCTCTACAACTGTGTGTTCTTAAACTTGATATTGCCAGTAACCACAGCTGATCCCCGCCCCCGCCATCCAATGGTTTTAGAATTATCTAATGCCCTGTATTAAATCCTTTCTATTTAAAATACCTATAGTTGTTCTGTTTCCTGTTCTAAACCCTGCCTGATCCAGGAGATTCTTAAGAGTTTTCTGAGGTCCTCAGAATTTAAATCTTTACCCCTAGTAATGAACTACTAGCAAGAAGGAAATAAATGCAAATTTCATATATTTAAGTCACTCCTTTATAAGCAATTTATTCCAGAATAATTAGAAGGCATGATAATATTAGCTTATCTTTATTACTCCATTTAATTCTTACAGAAACTCCATTTACAATGGAGAAGCCCAAGGGTTAGAGAAGTTAGGAAACTTTTGTTTAACATTGTAGTAGACAGAACAATGGCCTCCCCTCATAGATGTATCTGTCCTAAACCACAGAACCTGTGGTGATGTCACCTTACATGGCAAAAGGAGTTTTCCAGGTGTGATTAGATGAAGGGTATTGATTGAGATGGGGAGATTATCCTGAGTTATCCAGGTGGGCCCAACGTCATCACAAGAGTTTGGATAAGAGGGAGGCAGGAGGCCAAAGGAGGAGAAGGAGATGTGACAACCAAATCAGAGGTCAGAGAGGGAGTGATTTGAGGATACCACACTGGTGGCTTTAAAGATGGACATTGGGGCCATGAGCTAAGGAATGCAGGGAGTCTCTAGCAGCTGGAAAAACAAAGAAATGGATTCTCTCCTACAGTCTTCAAAAGGGATGCAGTGCTGATGACCCATTTTAGACTTCTGACCTCTAGAACTGTAAGAGATTAAATTGTGTTGTTTTAAATCACTAAGTTTGTGAAAACTTGTTACAGCAGCAAGAGGAAACTAATACAAACATTACTATTTATTGAGATTTTATCATGTGGTGCTAGGACATGCAACTGTTAACACAACTGAGTGCTTGCACCAATATTCCAGTTTACATTCTTGCCTGGAGTTAAGCAGAAACGAGAGCCAAGCCCAGGCCTGTCTTGCAAGCCAACGCTCTTAACACTATACTTTGCTGCTTCCACCATGCCAAGTTCACGGCAGATGCCCAGGCCTGTGCCCTTCTTTATTCTAAGAAAGGGATCTAACAAATCTTATTCCTAACTGGATGCTGATAGATTAACACAAAGCATCTTTTCTTATTTGTAGGACCTGGCAGATTCTCTTCCTTCTGTGGGACATTGTGGTATTTTCTGCAAAGACAGTTTTGATCCCCCCCCCAAGTACATTTCTAGACCTTTCATTCTCAAGTCTCTTCCTGCATACCCGGTGCTTGTTAAAACACCAGCTTCTAGAGTTCTAATTCCATAGGTCTAAGTGGGACCAAGGGTATGCACTTTCATACTTCAGGGGATTCTGAGACTGGCACACCAGGGGTCTCACTTGAGAAATACTCTTTTATATAAAATTATAGAAGAGCCTTGCTTTCTGACAGTATTTCCAAAATTCCAATCGCATTAGTTCTTCTCATAGGGTTTGAAGCAGACATTCTTTTCCTGGCTACAAATTTGCAATGGCAAGAGGCGATTACTGAATCCCACAACGACTAATAACAGGGGTCGTATTGTTTTGTATTTTCTTTGTGGTGCAGTTAACGCTGCTGGAGTTATCTCTCTTTTTAATATTATAACATTACCTCTGATCTTTTTTTTTAAGATTATTTATTTATTTGATAGAGACAGCGAGAGGGGGGAAACAAGCAGGGGGAGTGGGAGAGGGAGAAGCAGACCTCCTGCTGAGCAGGGAGCCCAATGCCCGGCTCCATCCCCAGACCCTGGGATCATGACCTGAGCCTAAGGCAGACGCTTAATGACTGAGCCACCCAGGCGCCCCTACCTCTGATCTTATGAGACTGACGCGCTACCTACTGCGCTAACGAGGCACCTTACCTCTGATCTTATTACTGCTTTTTTTCATGTCATGTTGAAATACTTAGTGTAGTTCAACATTTTCAGACATACTCCTATAGGATTGGGCACTTCCTTATTAAGGTAACTTAAACTCAGTTACAGATTGTTTCACTGAAATTGCCACTTACTGGCTAAGAAATTCTTTTTAAGTGACAGCTCAAAAGCTAGTTCACTTCACTGAAAACAACCAAGTAAACCAGAGAATTTTATTACCTGCAAAGTGCACCCTAGAAATTATCCAGCCCAGCCCCATCATTCTGCAAATGAGGAAAATGAGGTTTAAAAGAAGGAGGTGGTTTACCTAGTTATACATATAAAGGACAAAAGCAAGACTAGCAACCACTTTCCTGACTCCTGGTCTATTCAGGTGCCCAGTATCCACCGTAACTATGTGTGTGTGTATATATATACACACACATATATGTATGTTTGTGTGTGTGTGTGTATGTATATATACATACACACACATACTTTCAAGGCACATTCATTGCTTCCAGTGTGAGTTAATTTTTTATAGTAAATAATCTGGAGAAGATCGACTTAAAAAACTCTTGTTTTCATTTTGCTATTTTTCCCTTTCATGACCTCTTCTATATTGACCCTCAACTTTTCTTCCCTAGATATTCAGAGTAAATTTTGTGTGGATCTCTGCTTCCTTAGCCTTATCCTGATAACTCTCCCATTCAAATAAAAACAAGGTCTGGGGGCTGCAAGTGGGGCCCCAAGCACTAACCTCACTGGGTTGTAATGCACCACTGAGCACATCATATCCAGCCCCAGCCCCATGTCCTCTCTGCCTTAGCCTGTATAAAATGGGTTTCATACAATTTACTTGAATGAAGTCCTTTGAACAGTTGTTAGGGCAAGAAACTTAAAACCCCTGAATAGTGACAACAGAGGTGGGGGTATAACAGCTGGGGGAATTGTGCCGCCGGTCACAAGCTGAACTGGTCTGGGTCCAACTCTCAAGTTACCAGTGCTCTGATTCGGATCCAGGGGCAAAAGTCTGGAATAGTGAACACCCAATTCTGCGTGAAACTCGGAGATGCCCATCCACAAGTCTAATTAGTATAACTGGACGACTCCTGAAGTCTTCCCACTTGCTACGTTCTTCTGCCTGAATGTCTTTCGCCTACCAGTGGCAGACCCCGGGGAGAACACTCTTGACAAGCAGGGCATTGGAGTATGACACAGCAACTGAATTTTGAAAGGGTGAGGGAGCTTGGTAGAGGAAGGAGAAGGCAGGTGGGGTAGGGCACTGGGCACAGTGTGGCAATTACTGAGTTAAATGTATCTCAGTCCGGATGAAGTCGGATTTCTATCACAGCCAGACAGGACTCCTGGATTCGGCTCCTACATGTAAAACAGCAACATTCAGGGATGCTCCTGGTGTGAGGCGGAGCAGGAAAGTGAAGTGAGGGACGGGGTCCTCATTGTGTCTCTTGGCAGCAGGGCACGTCCGAGGTGGAGGTAGTAATTTTGTGGGAGAGGCTTAAGATAAATGTTGTGTGTTTTCACATGTCTTACGGATTTTTAGTTCAGGCATGTGCAAAGTTGGGTTGGCCCTTACATTTATTGTTGCCTTGAATTCCAGCCCATCTGGGACAAAGTCGTCTTGTTTGGTTACATCCCACTGGAAAATTAGTTCAATGGTTTTTTCTTCCTTCAGAACACAGCTTTTCTTTGTAACCATTCATTCACTTATTTATTCTTTCAACAAATAATTATTTTTATGTACCAGCCCTTGCTAGGTGCTTGGGACATGGTGGTGATAATAGATGCCTTCGTAAAGCTTAAGGTCTTGTGACATCAAATAAGTCATGACCACAAAGTATGGTAAGTGTTATGATAAGGGAAGTGGAGGGATGAATAGCTAAAGCACCTATCTGGTCCACTTCCCCACCTATAAAATGGGGATGATAAAAAGAATGTCTCCCTCCAAGGCTGGCCTAAGGACCAGATGAGATGATGTGATTAAAATGCTTTGTTATGCGTCATGTCTCTTGGACTTCCTATTCAAATCCCCTACTGAAATAATTTAAATGCTGCCCAGAAAGATTTGTAAGAATATTTCTCTTATTTTGTGACCCACTCTCACATTCCCTGCTTCCTACCTGTCACGTAGATCCTCTCACAGCTGTAATCCTGTATTTGTGAGATCGTTTTAAACACTCTCTCTCTCCCCTGGTAGATACTGGGCTCTCCAGGACGCAGCCCAGGGCTGTTTGCTCACCACCCCTACGCCCCAAACCCAAACTAGGACCGTGAATGGTGCTGCTCAGTCAACATTCCCTGAATGAATGACAGAACACGTGTTACCTACTTTGACTGACACCCTTTGGAAAGTGTCATTTTCTAGCTAAACAGTAGTTTCCATTTGACATTCTTGATAATGAACTTCCTACAAGACTGTTCCTGGGAGACAGTACAAGCAGGCTGGGCAGTCACTGGAAGTGAAAGCTCAGGTTGAAAGAGGTCAGGACAGTCACCCAAGATCCCTTTCAAGTGCCGAGAACAGAAAATTCTAGAAGGAGTCTCGCAGCCCACCTCCAGCTGGGAAACATTTTCAAAAATGAGGGAGACACATGCTTTCAAAAATTAGGCATTGGATGGGGCGCCTGGGTGGTTCAGTGCGTTAAAGCCTCTGTCTTTGGCTCAGGTCATGATCTCAGGGTCCTGGAATCGAGCTCCGCATCGAGCTCTCTGTTCAGCGGGGAGCCTGCTTCCTCTTCTCTCTCTGCCTGCCTCTCTGCCTACTTGTGACTTCTGTCTAATAAATAAATAAATAAAAACTTTAAAAAAAAATTAGGCATTTGATGCCTATCACATCTGGAGAGGAAGCTGGGTTCAGCACGCTTAGCTGAGGGGGTATCGCCAGCTTCCCAGTGTGTCCCGAAAGGAAACTGTAAATACCTTCTGCTCCTTCTGTCTATTTTTACACCCTGGTTGTGTATAGGAAGGGAGGGGGAATGGAAATATGTTTTGAGTATATGTGTTTTTTCCCCTGGTACCTGCTCACACCCATGGAGGTTATAAATTCCAAAATTCTTACACAAGAAGCCCCTGTCAGGTGGCAGTGACCCACCACTTTGGATTCCACTCAGTGTGCACATCAAGAATGTTCTTGGCACAGAGCAATTATAGCATAGCAGTGGTAAAAAAAATAATGCTCACTCTCATAATTTTCAACTAACTATAACTCCTAATGACTAAAGCACTATCAGATAATCAGATTTTTTCGACACGCAAAAAAATGTTTAAAGTTAATATTGCTTCTGATAAAGAAAATTCATATTACCTATGACATAAGTTATTCTGGACTGGTATACAATTAGTTGTTATACATCACTGTCTTATTATCTTGAATGTTCTAACCTTTCCTATTATGGGGTGAAGGGAGAATAGAAGAAATCAGATATACTGTATACTTTTCTCATAAGAAATTCTACATTCTGTGTATGGTAAAAGAGAATGCCAGGGAGTCTATAGATTATCCAAAGACAAAGTAAGTCTAATCAACAATGAAAGCTCTTAGAGCCTTTTGGTTCAGATAAACCTTCGAGGAATAAACAGAACCCTAAAAGGAAATGGAAGTTAGCCAACTGGCTCCCAGATGCTTTTGCAAAACTGAGGGAGTGACAACAGAATCATTGACAGACGAATCCTTCAGTGGGCAACTGCCCAATGAGAAACTGTTACTGAAGAGGAATTAATAGTGACTTAGAGGCACCATGATTTAGGGAGGGGTGCAAAGAACCAGGAGAAATAAAGCTAAAATTGGAACAGGTTGGGGGAAGTTTAAGGGCAAAAATCATGCCCACACCCATTACAGTTCCTTTCCAAACCTCCTCTAATGAAAAACTCAGATGACTATTTGGTTTGCAAGATCTGTTCACTCAAGAATACCAGAATCAGGGACGCCTGGGTGGCTCAGTTGGTTAAGCAGCTGCCTTCGGCTCGGGTCATGATCCCAGCATCCTGGGATCGAGTCCCGCATCGGGCTCCTTGCTTGGCGGGGAGCCTGCTTCTCCCTCTGCCTCTGCCTGTCATTCTGTCTGCCTGTGCTTGCTCTCTCTCCCTCTCTCTCTCTGACAAATAAATAAATAAAATCTTTAAAAAAAAAAAAAAAAGAATACCAGAATCAGTATGTCTTTCCCCTGAAAGAGGTAGTGTGTTAAAACTCTGCCCTACACATTTTCATGAGGGGGTAGAGGTAGACGAGGCCGGGTCTTCTGTTAGGTGATTTTAAGCCCCAAGATGTTTTCCTGAACCGCACTGAACAGGAGTTCTCCCCTGAAATTTACATATGTGGTTATTTGACGAAGGTTATTTGACGAAGGTCACTACAAGTTCTCCAATGGCAAGGATTCGGTCTTCTTTTTCGCTAGCCACTGGTTTCTGAAGTCTAGCACATTGCCTGATACATAGGAGACACTCATTTATTACCTAAATGAATAAATGAAGGTAGCTTAATTACCCTTCTCCTTGTTTTCCTTCTTGTCACCTTCCTTCCCTGCTCAGCATTTCCTGGCTTTCCTCCATTTCATTTCATTTCATTTTCGGATCGAAACAAAACTTCATCTCAACACTTCCATGCATTGGGTTCTTTTTTTTTTTTTTAATTTTATTCTTTATAAACATATATTTTTATCCCCAGGGGTACAGGTCTGTGAATCGCCAGGTTTACACACTTCACAGCACTCACCATAGCACATACCCTCCCCAATGTCCATAACCCCACCCCTCCTCCCAACCCCCCTCCCCCCATCAACCCTCAGTTTGTTTTGTGAGATTAAGAGTCACTTATGGTTTGTCTCCCTCCCAATCCCATCTTGTTTCATTTACTCTTCTCCTACCCCCTTAACCCCCCATGTTTCATCTCCTCTCCCTCATATCAGGGAGATCATATGATATTTGTCTTTCTCCGATTGACTTATTTCGCTAAGCATGATACCCTCTAGTTCCATCCACGTCGTCGCAAATGGCAAGATTTCATTTCTTTTGATGGCTGCATAGTATTCCAATGTGTATATATACCACATCTTCTTTATCCATTCATCTGTTGATGGACATCTAGGTTCTTTCCATAGTTGCGTTGGGTTCTTTTGGTGAGCAGCCCTGCACAAAGCTGGGGCAGCCTCCTTTACCTGCAAACTAGCCCTTGAAACAAAGACTGGGAACCTCAGGTATCCCTCAGCCAGCCACGTCTGGGGAGGGCACTCTAGTGTGGTGGTTAGAAGCAGCCACGGGAGCAGACGGCCCAGATTTGAACAGTCCTTGGGCAACTCACTGAATGTGTAATCCTGCATGAATTGCTTCACCTTTCCGAGTTTTGGTCTCCTCAGCTGTAAAATGAGGATGATAATGAAACCAACCACGTAAAGGGTTATTACACTGATTAAATGACTTACTGTAAGTAAAGCAGCGGAGACAGAGTCTGACATGTGGAGGGCACGCTAAAGTAGTAGCTATCATCACAATGACCTCAAAACCTACATGTGGACTTCAGTACACATTTTTGTAACTGGCCCACAATTTTCACCCCAAAAGTGAACAAAGTGACTCAGCCTTCGACCTCTATCCCCTGCTGCCTGTCCCCGCTCACCGGCAGTCTCCTCCCCCAGTCATGCAGGCATGTCTGCTCAGGATTAGGGATACCAAGTGGTGGTCGAAGGGGGAGAAATCCACTCAAAATCAGAGCTCAATGGACAGCTGTTATTCTGTGGCAGAGATTTTTTTTTTCCTCCATTCTTGGCCTTCTGGCAACTGTGGCCTAAGGCATTCATTCCCTTGAATCTCCAAGGAGGTGTCTGTGCCTAGAAACACAGCATCATCTAAGGGCTCTCCTCTTACAGCTGCCTGTCCCAAACATAGACAGGAGTCAAGTGGTTGAATCTCTGTGTCACTAGAAAAACCTGTGCCTTATCACACTCCTGCAAGCATCCGAATCTCGCTCTCCAAATCTGGTGAGAGATGAGGCTTCAGGCGACATGCAGCTCAGCAAAGCAGAAATGGCCGGAGGCCAGGCAGGGAGAAGAGGCGAGAAACTGCCCGGAGCAGCTCAGAGGCCAGTGTCACTGCACCCAGCAGCACCTGCCTGGAAGAGGGTCTTTCTGAAAGAAACGGGAAAGAGTGGATGCACTGTCAACATTTCTGCATTTTGTCTCCAGACAACCAGAGAAATCAGGATGACAGGCAGAATCCGCTGCTGAGGGAAAACAGCTCTTTGCAACCCAGATTAGAGGTTTGGGAGCTGGGAGGAAGCTGGAGGAGCCATCCTAGTTGCACTTATTTGTCCAGGATGCAAGAAGAAGGGAAGAGGCAGAACCGCAGCTGGTCTCCAAGGGGTGGCCCCTGAGGCTCGAAACTGGGCAGATGGCTGGGACCAGCAGTGTACACACAGCTGCACCGCGGCTTTCTGGGTGAAGGAGGGTCTGTGACTGCAGAGATGGAAACCGATCTGGATCTGTCGGGGCAGGCGGCGGCAAGGGGAGCAGAGAAACCAGAAGCTGGAAGTGCAGGGAGAGAGCGAACAAGGCAGACAGCCACTGTGCACCCCTGTGTACAGCACTGCAAACCCATGAATTATCTAGGCGAGGAAGCCATGTTTGGAGCCTGCAGGGGCTGAGGTTGCCGTGCCCAGAGAGCAGGGGACGTGCTGCCAGGTGTCCAGGCTCCGGGTCCCCAGGGTGGGGGTGGGGAGGCAAGTCCTGAGGATTGTTCTAGTGTACACGGGGTGGAATCGAGCTTTTTGCACACTTCAGGACCTCCTTCTTCCCAACTGAACCACAAGACAGGAAGTCTGTTTCCTGAAGGTTCCTGCCAGGGGAAACGAGGAAGAGGAGAGAGATTATCCTCACTTTCCTCCCCACCAGGTCTCTCTTGTCTGGGCCTCATATCAGAGCACTTCTATAATCTACCCCTTTGAAATTACCCTGATGTTTAATTTCTTATGTATTTCAATCTTTTTAAAATGTTCATAAAGAAAAATCTTTTTTCACGGAGAATCTAATAAAGAATGCAGGAGATCTAATTTGGAAACCTTATCATAACAGTTGTACCTCTTCAAAGGAAAGAAAAAAATACTTGGAACATAGGAAATTTTAGTATTGATTTTTTTTCCCCCAAAACTGCAAAATAGTTAGGACTCCAAAGCAAAAAATCTTGGGGAGGGGCCCCTTACCCTTAATTTAAATAGAAAAACAAAAAGATTTTCATGGGACCCCTGGTTGCTATTAAGACTACTAGAATACTCTTAATACTCCAGTGGAACTTGCTATCAATATACAAGGGTATCAATATATAAGGGTTAATACTATTGTTAAGGTTATTATTAATCATTATGCAAATACTCTAGAACCACACTTATTTATTTCAGCAACCATGTATGTTTAGGCAACTCTTGTTTTTCCAGGCCAAACACTCCCACTTAAAGATGGCGGCACACTGACATGGCATTGCATCTTTCCAGTTTTTAAAAATGCTTTCAGTTCATTATCTTACATTCACTTCTCAAAATGATCTTCTGAAACAGACACAGCAAGCATCATCATTTTTGGCTTTGTTTTAACTAGCTCATTTCGTGAAAAATAATACTCACGTACCCAGTAACAAATTCAAGGGCATAAAATGAAAACTAAGTCTCTCTTAACCGGCCCCACCCCTAAATCCCCTGAGATATAACTACTGTGAGGGGTTTCCATATGTCCTTTCAGAAATCACTGTGCACCCACGAGCACAATTTTATCTATATGTGCCCTTAAAAAATGAACTCACACATCTGTGAGCAGGCTCTTCCCTGCTCTGTGCTTTGCTTTTTTCAATTGGAAATCTTCAATAAGAACATACAGAGCTCAACCTCATTCTCTGCTTGACAGTCTATGTAACTGGTCCCCTAGTGATGGGTAAGGTTATATCCAGGCTTGTCTGTTATAAACAGTGCTGCAATGAACAATATTAGCAGAAAATGATAACATGCTCTCTGGTGTCTTTCAGGTCTATGAAGTAACTTAATCCTCACAACCGTTCTATGTCTATCATTACTTCATTTTACCGATGAGAAAATCGGCAGAGACGTTAAGTAATTTGCCCAAATTCATACACTTAGGAAGTGATAGAGCACAGATTTGAATTCAGACCATTGGGCTTCAGGACCCAAGCTCTTGACCAAGCACACTGTACTTACTGCCTCTCTGTGTTTCCTGTGTACGATTAGATCTGAGAAGCCAGGAAACACAGCCGGACAAATTGACCAAAGGGTTTGTGCTCACTGTTGCCCAGGCAATGGTGGAGGGAGACTGGCCATGAGCCATGAGCCATGAGCCTCCCAATTCCTACCCTCTTGCTCATTCCCTCACCCTTGGTGACATACCAATGCTTCCAGAATGTTGTCTCTTCGAATTCCTGAGAGGTTCTAAAGACTTTAGATGGGAACAGAGAGTCTGCAGGAATAGAGGTTTAGGAGTCTTTCACAGATGTGGGACAAGGGTTGAATTTATTTCTCTGGGTTTGAACATGCAGCTCCCACACTAGTAGATTCTGTAGTTAAGCAAATGTTGCCATAGAATAGCTCTCATGTAAAAATGTACTTTTTGAGTGGCCAGTTTAGAGAAAAACTACACCAAGTTTTATTCCATATTACCATTCATTTTTGTCTATTACAGCAAAGAAAAACTTATTAAACCATGAAAGTTTAGACAAAAGAAAAGTATGTCCAATTTAATCCTACATGACGACTCATTTACCACTGTGGCATGAAACCAACATTCTCCCCGCACCCCCCCTCAACCCGACTTGAGAATCACAGCTGCATTCTAAATCTGAAACCATCTTCCAAAGAGCTGGGCTGCATTTGAGAGTTGTAAGCAAAACTATTTTCAAGCACCTCTTGCATTTAAATAGTTCAAGAATCTCCCTCAGATCCTCATACCCTCCCTAGTCCCGGCCCCACCTGATCATGAATGCCTTAGAGTAAAAGGCTGCAAGCCTCCTTAGAAACCATGTAGTCTAGTCTTTCACCATCATTAGGTCTCACATTGCCCAGTGCTTTACTATCTTCCAGTCACTTTTCCAATTATAAGTTCCTGTGACCACTGTGACCCACCCCCACCACCATCTTGACAGTAGGTATTATGTCTTCACAACTAGGTGGACGGCAGTAACATTTAACTGAGACTCAAAGGTGGGGAAGGAACATGATTGGGCAGGAAAATCAGAGGTGTCTGTGTGACACCCAATGGAAACCATCAAGTATGTATTTGGATATATGAGGCAGGAGCTCAAGGGAACTCAAGGCCACAATTGCAGACTGGGGGGGCAGTGAAGGGGAGGGTCAACCATTTATATTTGGTGTTTAAACCAAAGCACTGGATGAGTTCACCTAGAGAGACCAGATGGTCAGAGAAGAGAAGGTCTGTGATGGAATTTTGAGGAACTCTAACATTTGGAATTTACGTAGGGAAAGAAGAGGCAGCGAATGAAATTAAAAAGGAGCCACCAGAAATAGAGGAAGCTTGTGACACTACACAATCCAAGAAATGCATTTCAAGAAGGAAGGGGTAGCCAGCTGTTTTGAACGATGCTCAGAGGCGGGATAATTTGAGGACACAGAACTATCCTCATCGCTCACAGCCTCAGACCAGGGGTGAGCTACTCCAAAGAGCAAGCAGATGTCTCAAGGCAGCAACTAAATATTTCGTCTGTTTTAGGAGACATTTTATTTAGTGATCCTCAGATCTGTGTGCTTCCGTTTACCTGAGTCTCTCCCTTCCTACCTCTTTAAATTTATGGTCCCTTTCTTGTTGACTGTACTTTTGGCTTCAGTCCAAGTCCCTGAGCTCTTCTAGCCCCAAGGAAGCTATTTATTATATTAGTTTCCAAGGTAATGTATTAATGTTTTAGGGCCGCCATAACAAAGACCACAGACTGGGTGACTTAGAAATTTAAATCACCACTCTGGAAGTTAGAAGTCCCAGCTCAAGTGTCAGCAGGCCAGTTTCATTCTGAGGCCTCCTTGGCTTGTAGATGGTCGTCTTCTCCCCGTGCCCTCATGTGGGCTTTCCGTGTGCACAGCTCTATGTCCTAATCGCTTCTTATAAGGACATCAGTCATATTGGACTAGGGACCACGCTAATGATCTCATTTAACCTTAATTACCTCTT
Source organism: Enhydra lutris kenyoni (assembly GCF_002288905.1). Taxonomy (NCBI): domain Eukaryota; kingdom Metazoa; phylum Chordata; class Mammalia; order Carnivora; family Mustelidae; genus Enhydra; species Enhydra lutris. The sequence goes on from NW_019154103.1 coordinate 34,541,626, forward strand.
TAAAAATACTGTTTCCAAATACAGTCAAATTCTGAGCTACTAGGCTTTCTGGCTTTAACATCTATTTTGGGAAGACACAATTCTGCCCATAACAGGTTTATTATTTTTTTCTCAGATCCTAGACATGACTTAAGAATCTTACTGCCACAGGCCTACCCTTCCTGGGTATCCAGGTCACAGATCTATACAATTACTCAAGTTCTAAATTCTGCCTCTTGACCTTCTATCTATTACTCATTGCTTTCCTCTCTCTTGCAACCTTTGAATTTCCTTGGGTCATCGCTGAGACTTTGCTCTGATTATTTGTGTATAAACTTGTCATACTGCGGACCTGTTAAACAACAATTCAACAGGGATACATAGACTGACCCCAGGAAAATTCAAATGATTGGAAACATTAATAAATTACCTGTCCCCTGCCTGCTCTCTCTCCTTCTAATTTATCCTACATATTAGTGCCATAGTAACCTTCCTATTAGAACTGATCTTGGGGTGCCTGGGTGGCTCAATGGATTAAAGCCTCTGCCTTCGGCTCAGGTCATGATCCCAGGGTCCTGGGATCAAGCCCCAAGTCAGGCTCTCTGCTCAGCAGGGAGCCTGCCTCCCTCTTCTCTCTGCCTGCCTCTCTACCTACTTGTGATCTCTCTCTCTCTGTTAAATAAATAAATAAAATCTTAAAAAAAAAAAAAAAAAAACAAGAAAAAAAGTACCGATATCTTATATTTTCCCTACCCAAAAGCCACTGATGACTCATCATGGTCAACAAAATCCAGCCTCAATTTCGAATTCAAAGTCTTTGGCAAGCTGATCCCTACTCTGCGCACACCCCAGTTCTATTTGCTATTTTATAAGAACATCTCCTCTGCCTTCCAAACCCTGGTTATTGACTCAAACCAGAATAGTCTGCCTGCAGTGATGTCCTTTTTTTTCCCCATTCTGTGTCCTTGTCTCAATGTCCAACCCATTCTCCAAGCCTCAGCTCATCTACAAAAAATATTTCCAGATTTCCCCTCTGCCTGAGTCATAATCTCTCCTCTCCTCATTTTTATATTTTGAATCTAATCATAGTATTCATTGCTGTTTGCTTTATATTAAGGGTGTGTGTGTGTGTTCCCCACCATATCATGAGCTCCTAAATGATCAGGTCACATAGCACCTAGGACATAGTTCATGCTCAGTAATCGTACTAAACTGAGAACCTTTGTGTTAGAAGTTCCATCCTGGCTTCTAATCCAGTTTTGGCTGCTATAACCTTGGGCAGGTCCCTTAACTTCCGTTGGCTCCCCTTGCTTCATCTCTAAAATAAGATAAATCATATCAGGGATGCTGTGAAAATTAATTATTTATCATTTTGAAAGTGCCTTGAGATCTTTAAAGATTGGCATTTCTATTTTTGTGGCATCTTTCTCACTAGAGCTGGCAGTTCTTTTAAAAGAAACATGCAAAGGAGAGGCATGGACTGTTCAAAGAACAGCTTTTTTTAGAACCGGAAATGATTATATCCTGTATTTCAGACAAGGTCATCTTTTACCCTCAATAATAAATGATGGAGTCTTGAAGAAACCTGCTTTTCCTACCAGTGCATTTGAAGTGATTACAGCATTTATGTTGAATTACAAAAAGATGAGTAAGTATTCTATCATGCGGGGAACAGAAATTTCCCCGAGGGAAGAAATAAATGAAAAAAAATTTTTTAAACATACCAAATGTAAATGACCTTTACAGAAAGAAACCTGCTGTGTATATGTCCTGGTCAAGGCTAGTAGTAGAAATACTTACTTGAGTAATTCGTTCATTCCAGGAGGCTCAAGACATAGCCAAAGTCAAGGGCAAAGGGAACAAAGTCATTGATACATAATAACTCATGTTTCATACACATTAACTCCGTCAATCTTCCCAATACTCTCATAAGGTACTCGGGCAGGTCTTACTAAACCTGTAGTATGGTTGAGCAAATTGCAAGCCAGTGCGGTTGTGCAACTTATCCAAGGCCATCCCACAAATAGTGCAGACAGGACTCAACCCGCACTCTTGACGCAAGTCCAGGACTCCTCTGCCTCACCTCACTCCATCTCAGCCCTAGTGTTCGAAGCACTGTGCACAGGACACTGGGCTGCCTGAGAAAGACAACACAGGAACAAGGAGGATGGAAGGCAGAGAACTTCCTAACGTGGCTTCAAGCCTCTATTCCCCACCAAGTCCACTGGCCGCTCTGTGTAGGGATCCACCATTTCCCAAATGCCAGAGCTCTTGGTGCTGAGGTGAGCTTTATTTCCCTTTATTTCCCTCCTCCTTCACCTCGGGCAGGGCTCTCCTCCCCTCCTGGCTGCTGTGTGGCAGTAACTTGGAAGTAGTGACATGAAAAGTACCATCTGGGGGGTTATAGAGTTTATACCCCCAGCAGCTTCGCCTGTGGCTCTCTGAAGAGAGGACTTGGCACCCAGAGACTGCAGCTACTACAGTCTGAGGGCAGACCCTTCAAGACGTCCGTGCTCCAGACACAAACCTCCTGACTTCATATCCATTCTCTTCAGCCTCTTGCTCTGAAAGCAAATGTGAATGAGGCTATTGAGGAAGAAGGTCAGGAGTCCCTTCCATCTTGATGGAAATGCAGTCGTTTCCCATGGTTGGTTCTCCCCCTTGCGCTCCAACAGCACTTTTCTGGCTCTGGCAATATTCCTCACCTTGGGCCTTGGGTTATGGTTCTCTGTGGATGTGTCTTATCTCCCCAGTTGGAGCATAAGCTTATTGAGAGCAGGAAAAATGTTTACTATGGTGGTGACAATAAAGGCCGGTACTATTTACTGAAAACATACAGAGTGGTAGGTGTGGCGCTAAACACTTTACATATCAGGTATCATGAATCTTTGTAACAGCCTATGAGACAGGTGTCATTATTTTCATCCAGACTTTATAGCTGCGGAGATAGAGAAATGGAAAAATCATATGCCCTAGATATCACATCTAATAATCATCAAAGCCAGGACCAAGAGTGAGGTCTATCACCATCCTTCTGTGTAACCCCTGAATGACCACGTAGACCTAGTAGAAGGGCACTTAATAGGGTGCCATAAATATCTGCTGGATTTTAGAAAACTGCTGTATAGTTTAATTTGGAAGACACATTATAATAGCTAATATTTTCATTGCCAGGACCTGTATGCAATCTTTCCCCCATCAGCTTCCTTCTCTCCCCCAAAGCCAAACATCTTTCTTTACTTTTCTCTCCATTTGTTTGTTGAAGAAACTGGATCACTGTGCTCCTCTTGCAAAGTTTCCTCTCTACTGGATTTTGTCCATTGTATTACCTAATCCTCATAACAATCATACGATTAATCTGAGGTAGGTACTACTATTACGGACCATTTGCAGGTGAGAAAAACATGGCTCAGAATGATGGAACTTGTGCTTAAGGTGACATAGGAAATGTTAAGTGAGGACACAAACCTGGGTCTCACTGACTCCGGGGAGGTCAAATAGCCTCTCCTATCGGTTCACCCAGTGAGCGTTCACCAAATGCATATCAGTCTCTGTCCTGTAATTCATTTCACCACTTACACTGAGAACCAAAACTTAAAACAGAAGAGCATGTAGATGTTTTATGTTTGTTTGCCAATTTTATGAACATTATAACTAACATTCAGTGTTTGAAGAAGCATAGCATACACAGTTCTCTAAAATGATCAACTTAGAAATTGGTGCTTTATCAAAGACTTTATCATGGGTAGTTAACTTATATGTGTGGTTTTTTTCTTTCTTTACAAAGCTCTTTAACTCATACGATGAAAAGGTAAAATATATAAATTCAAAAAAGATTTGGATAAAACAATAGATCCACAGTGGCTTATGGGGGCACCTGGGGGGCTCAGGTGGTTAAGCGTCTGCCTCGGCTCAGGTCATGATCCTGGGATCGAGTCCTGCTCAGCAGGGGGATTCCGCTTCTCACTCTCCCTCCCTCCCAGCTCGTGCTCTCTCTCTCCCTCACTCTGTCTCTCAAATAAATAATAAATAATCTTTAAAAAAAAAAAAAAGATCCATAATGGTTTATGAAAGGACACCAAGGGTATTTGTGTTAAATACCCGGTTTTTTAACATTGTAAACAGAAGTAATAAATACTTATTTCTTTAACATTTGGGGAAATGGAACCTAAGACACTGAGCCACAGACAAAAGGCCTCACCTCTCCCAAAGACGCCAAGCCAGAGGTTAGCAATGTCACAACCAAAGCTACTCCAGCCACTCCCCGAACCTGCCATTGCAGACCCATCCTGACTTCCCCCTGCCCAGACCTTCACTCTTGTTTCACTCATACTGGAGTGCACCCAGACTGTTTCATGCAGGTTTCCACTGAGACTGGTAACAGATCTGAGTTAGAACCTTGTTACTCAAAGTGTGGTCCCTGGACCAGCAGCACTAATGTCATCTGGAGGCTTGTTAGGAATGCAGAATCTCAGGTCCCACCCCAGACCTTCTGAATCAGAACCTGCATTTTAATAAGATCCTTAGCTATGTAATTAGCTTCTCTCAATGATGATTCCAGACTCAAGGCCCTGGCAGTCTTTGGAAAAACATCATCCAATTTCTTCAATCCAGACCTCGGGTCCCCCCTTTCCCTGGTGTCCTGTGACACATTCACCAAACCATTTTACAGGACACTCATGCTGGGGAAAAAGCAATGAACGAAACAGACAGCATCCCTTACCCTCACGGAGCTTACATTCTGGAGGCAGGAGATAGACTGATACAAATATATAACTAAGAAATGAAAAACAACAAACAAACAAAAAAACCTGGTTTTCTGTAGTCACCTCTACTCAGACACCAAGGTCAGGGCTGGGGTCATCTGTATAGACATCTACTGTGTATGGCCTGACATGACCCCCACCCCCTCTGTCTGCCAATGAAGGAGAAAGGCCTTGTGGACCCCCATGCTGAGAGCTGGCATAAACAATCAGTGTCCAACAGTTCCCTGGGCAGATGGAAACAGTTTGACATTGCCTGCAACTGGCCCTTCTCCAAATGTAGTTCCTCCTGGAGATAGTGGCGGTTTTAAAGTTCCCACATGCACATCTGTCATCTCACCTGTAGTGCTTGTTATGTTATTTAATGAGTGGGGCGTAACAGATCAGAGTTTTATAGAGAGACCTAATAAAGCAGGCCTACTGATTTTTTCCAGTCATAAGACTGCTCCACAGGCTCCTTTGCTGGTTTCCCTTAGGTCATTTCCACACTCACAAGAGCCACAAGTGCAGGAGACAGAGGGAGGCCTTCATTTCTTAGGAGCCAAAGTGACAGCAGGCTCAGCATCTGGTCGGTCTGATTTTAAAATTGGGGCTGACCACAGTTCATTTGGGGGAAGTTTTATTATCATTATTTTTGTTTAGGCAAAACACTCATAAATTAACCATAAATTAATTTGAAGATTTTTCTATCAAAAGAGAAGAAAAGCAGACTACCAGCAAAATGGGACCAAGCAGAAAAGCGAAAGAAGGGGAGGGAGTATTTCTTCACCAGCACAAGGGAAGTCTTAACTCAGAAGCCTGCTTCAGCCAGAATCAAAGAACAGTCTCTCTTTCTCTCTCCTTCATAACCGTGGCCCAATTTGCTTTTGAAAATTCTGCAGCCTGGTATGTTTACAGAAATCCACTCAGGCATACATAGTTCCATTTCTTTCTTCCAGAAAGATTTTGATTTTACGGTTTCAAAAAATACACCTATCATGTCAGGCCTGAATGAAATAACTATTTACATTCCTTTAGTTCTCCCAATCTTTACCCACACACACAAATACTTTTTTTTTTTTTTAAACATGTTTCTTATCATTGAATATGCACAATTTTGCTTTCCACGTTTTTAATTTTGTGTTTCTACCGGCGATTTTTTTTTTTTTACAAGTCATCAAGTATAACTTGAGAGCCTGTTCTCTAATTCTTGGGCTTCAAAATGGAAGAGTCCTATTTTAAAGGGATTAAGTTGTTGTAAAAACTGAGTTGCAAGAGTTACTTCAAGTGAAATATCTGCTTTATTTAGTTTCTGGCTTAACAGATGCTACTTAAGCTTCACGGAGTCATCTTCCTGGTTGTCTGACTCTGTCCTTTGCTCTATGTACTTCATGTGGCATTCCTAAACATGAAATGCCGATGTAAACTTTATAGGAGAAAAAGCTTTCCTAATAGATTTCAAACAGAGAAAGTTGAAACTATAACCCTGATGATACAGAAGAATCAGCTAGAACCAGAAGGAAATACAGACGGTAGTGTTGGTGACTATGGGATTTGACAATCCAGAGAATCCGAGAAAATTTTAGAAGCACGTGGAAAACAACAAAGGGGTTCCACAAGACAGTCTCAAAGGCTTCTTTTGTCTACAACTTGTTAAAGTACCTCTATCAATTCAAAGCATTAACCTCTCTACATTGTTCTCTTTATAGACAAAATGTGAAGGGAAAGGACATTAATGAACAAATTACTCTTCACTGTTGTCCAAGAAATTATGACAGATGATGCCCTAGGTTCCCCAGGGCTTATACATAATAGAAAGGAGTAAAGAGCAAAATTTTACATCTTAGGCCATGTTTCAGACAAGAAAATATCAAATTTGGTAAATTTGGTAATGGTAAATTAAAACTTTTTCCACTCTCCCACCAGTGCTTCCTGGGATCATATTTAAAAAGGAGAGCAAAAATAGCATAAAAGCCACCCCCAAATTTACCAAAAAAGGACTAAATTAGGAAGTGGAAAACACTAATGCTATTGTATTGTTGTCTACTGTGCTTAACAAGTTACCCCAAAACTCGGTGATTTTTTTTTTTTAAAGATTTTATTTATTTATTTGACAGGCAGAGATCACAAGTAGGCAGAGAGGCAGGCAGAGAGAGAGAGAGGAGGAAGCAGGCTCCCTGCTGAGCAGAGAGCCCGACGCAGGGCTTGATCCCAGGACCCTGGGATCATGACCTGAGCCGAAGGCAGAGGCTTTAACCCACTGAGCCACCCAGGCACCCCTAAACTTGGTGATTTTAAAACAACATTGATGTCTGTGGTTTTTACAAGTCAAGAACCTGAGAGCAGTTTACCTGGGTAGTCTGGTTCAGGGCTTTCCATCTGGAAAGACTGGACTGGGCCTAGAGGATCCTCTTCCAAACTTGCTCATTAGACTCATGGCCATTGTCTAGTTCCTCACTGGCTGTTTGCAGAATCATCAAGTGGATCTCTCTATCAGGCTACTCATTCTCCTCATGATGAAGAGCTTGGCTTCCTTGAGAGTAAATGATTTGAGAGAGAGAGCAAGAAGAAAAATAGGATGCCTTTCACAACCTAGGCAAATATCTTCACTTCCACCATATTGTATTTGTTAGAAGACAATCACTGAGTCCAGGTCACACTCAAAGTGAGGGGAATTTGCTTCTACCTTTTAGGAGGAGGATGTCAAAGATTTTGTGGATATATTTTCAAACCACAGTACAATAAGTTTTTTTTAAAACCATGAGGAGTTGGCAGTATGGGGGGTTGGGGGAAGGGTACCATCTTCTAGAACAGCAGAGAAGTTAGATACACAAGAAAGCCCAGCCCCCAACGTCATTGCCACCCCCAGAAACTAGAGAAGGCCATCAACAAAACCCTGAGAGTTCTCACCAGTACTCCCAAATCTGGAGCGAGGTCTGTACAGATGTATGTATCTCTCCTTCATCTTCCGAATGAAGAATAATAGGGACGTATATGGATAGAGAAAGAGACAGAATAGAGAAAAAAGCAACATTACTGACTCTCTCTGGAAAGTGTGAAAGACTCCAGGGTTCCAGGCTGAATTGGGGAAACAACCCAAAACCCAAGGGTACCTGGGGCTGCACTCACACCCCCATCAACCTTCACAACTACTCTGTTTGCTTTTCAGGCTTCCAATTCCAAGCACCTCCAACTCTCTGGGGACTTTTCTGACCAGCAAGGCTCACTTAGCCTCCTGTAGGGCAGGCAGGAAGTACTGGGGCATTAATGCCTCCTCCTAGCAAAACTCATCCAGTGACTTGACAACGGGTGGGATAAATATCCCACCCCTCCACTCCTCATGATGCTCGTTCTGACATCTGTTCTGTACGGTCTACCAGAGTTCTCTGGTGGGATCAAGCTCACGTTGGCCACACAAGTGCCCTACTCCATAGCATGCACTCGCTGTTCTTCCTCCCTCTACCGGCTTCCTTCCCTTCCTCACTTTTTCACTCCCCTATCAGTGCTTCCTGGGATCATTTCCCAAAGAAACCACTTTTGCTCATTACCTTGCCTTGCTCTGAGCTTCTGTGGAAATCCAACCTACAAGCCCTGAGCCACTGAAGAGAGTAGAATAAACACCCGCATGAGAAGTACAAGCTCTAGCACAATCCCAGAAGGGTGAGTAGAACCCAAGTAGTGTCAAAGAGAACATACTCATCATTATCCATAATATGATTTCATTTTTATAAAGATATTTTTCTCTTGCTCCCCATCCAGACAACCAGCCAGCTACCATCCATCTCTTGTTCAACTATGTATAGACACCAGAGAAAGGTGTCTAAAATCATGCTTTCCTAATGTTAGGTCTAAAGATCTCTAGATGGTGCAACCTAAGGTGTTTTAAACCCTTATACTCTCCTTTTCTACACCTATACACATTCTTTATAATAAGCTTGTGCCATTTTTATGAAAACAATAATGATTTTTTTCCTTAAAGAAGCAAAGACTGCAGACAAATATGCCAAGAGGCATACAAGAGTATTTCATTTTGTATATATTTTTTCTTATGACTTTTTATGTTTTTAGTGAGAAACACTTTTCTCCTCGTCTCTATCAAATCGGTGATGAGTTTTTATTTTTTTTCTTTAATATTTTATTTATTTGACAGCATGAGAGGGAACACAAGCAGGGGGAGTGGGAGAGGGAGAAGCAGACTCCCCACTGAGCAGGGAGCCCGATACGGGACTCAATCCCAGGACCCTGGGACCACAACCTGAGCTGAAGGCAGACGCTTAACAACTGAGTCACCCAGGTGCCCCAGTAATGAGTTTTTAACCTGAAAATGCCACAGTGCTGACAAAAGGCAGCAAAATAGGTAGTTTTATATATTACAAAGCAGGGAGGAGGATTCTTGAAAGCTGTGAATTGGTAAGTTAGTAAAACCTTCCAGGAAGGTAAATTAACAATATAAACAAGAGGCTTTAAAAATATCAATGCTTTTGATCCAGTAATTCTGCTTCTGTGTATTTAGCCCAAGGCAGTGTTTCCCAAAGCTTGGTCCCACTATCAGAATCACATGGGCCCTTCCAAAGATATTTGAATCGATATCTTGGATTCAGACTGAGACCTAGGAATTTCACTATAACAAGGTCTCCTGATAATTCTTATATACATTAAAGCTTGAGCCCTACTGGCCTGAGCAAATGAGATTCATTCATTAATGCTTCCTGAGTCCCTACTAAGAATCAGGCTCTATTCTGTGCACTGGGGACACAGCTATAAATCTGTAAATAACACAGAAAAAGTCCCTGTGCTCATGGAGCTTTTTTTTTTTTACTCAAAAATTTTATTTATTTTATTTTTTTTTAAAGATTTTATTTATTTATTTGACACAGAGAGAGAGATCACAAGCAGGCAGAGAGACAGGCAGAGAGAGAGGAGGAAGCCGAGCAGAGAGCCTGATGCGGGGCTCGATCCCAGGACCCTGGGATCATGACCCGAGCCGAAGGCAAAGGCTTTAACCCACTGAGCCACCCAGGCGCCCCTACTCAAAAATTTTATAACAATATATTCATGATAGTATTATTCATGACAAAAAGTAGGAAGTACAGGAAATGCTCAATGATATTTCAAAGAATGGCACAGAACAGTGTTCACCATGTGTTGTCAGAGGAAAATAGCTGTGATCCCTTTTTAAAAATATACAAATGCATCGATAAAAAGAGTAAGATATAAATATACAAAATATAAGAGGGAGATATATATACAAAAATACTAATCTTTATGGGGTGCCTGCCTGGCTTAGTCCTAGAACATGAAACTTCTTAATCTCAGGGTCGTGAGTTCAAGCCCAATGCTGAGCATGTACCTACTTAAAAGTATATATACATTAATCTTTATTATCTCTGAAAAACATGATTATAGATTATTTTTATAATCTATATATTTTTCTTTATATTTTTTGGTAATTTCTAAATTTCTGGAATAAACATGAATTACTGACATAATTAGAAGAAAATACAATGTTTTATAAAGTTGATTGTGGGGCACCTGGGTAACTCAGTGGCTTAGGCCTGTGCCTTCGGCTTGGGTCATGATCTCAGTCCTGGGATCAAACCCCACATTGGGCTCTCTGCTCAGTGGGGAGCCTGCTTCCCCCTCTCTCTCTACCTGCCTCTCTGCCTACTTGTGATCTCTCTATGTCAAGTAAATAAATAAATAAAATCTTTTTTTTTTTAAGTTGATTGTAACACCAGGGGAAATGAGAAATTTCCCTATGCCAAAATATGTTCTGATTTAACAACATCAATACAATTACTCTTACTTATAAACTGAACCCTAGAACTTTTGATTCCATTTTGGGAGCTGTTCATTTTCAATTTCAGTTTTAAGGAGATGAGCTTTCAAGTGTTTTCTGTGTTTGGCTAACAGATGAACCCTAAGTACTTTCCAGCTCTAACAAATGGAGAGCTCAGGAAGATTCTTTTTTCTTAAATTTTAAATCTTTGTTGCTTTTTCTGGATTTCAAAAGTAATGCATAATTGTCATGTAAAAATATTTTTTTATTTTAAAGATTTTATTCACTTATTTGACAGGCAGAGATCACAGGCAGGCAGAGAGAAGGGGTGGGGGGGAAGCAGGCTCCCCGCTGAGCAGAGAGCCCCATGCGGGGCTCGTCGATCTGAGGACCCTGAGATAACGACCTGAGCCAAAGGCGGAGGCTTAACCCACTGCGCCACCCAGGTGCCCCATCATGTAAAAATATTAAGAGAAATATAGAACACAGAAAGAGAAAATCAGCCACTCCCCCACCCCCAAGAAAACCACCTTAAAGGATTGGATTGGATTCTTTTGGATTATATTCTTATTTAAGAGATATGTGCTGTTTTGGATCTCGCTGTTTCCTGCTTCCAGATATCACAGTTATCTTTCCATGTCCTCTTATAGAAACTCACTTCATCTTGGGAATGGCTGTATAAATTAGAATGGATGGATATATGTTGATTTATTTAAAGAATTCTTCTCATTTAATCTTATATTTTATAACTGATTATTGCTGATTTTGTAAGAAACCTACTGATTTGGTATGCTTATAGTTACATCTGGCTTCCTTACTCCTACCTCTTATTAGACCTAATTGCTTTTCCTTTGAGTCCCTTAACATTTCTAGGAAGGCAATCATATCATTTAGAGATCATGACACTTTTGTCTCTTCTCGATACTTCTCATCCTTTTTCTTTCTATTTTCTTATGCTTTGGCTAAGACCTCCATAAGAATGATAAATCTCGGGACGCCTGGGTGGCTCAGTGGGTTGGGGCCTCTGCCTTCGGCTCGGGTCATGATCTCAGGGTCCTGGGATCGAGCCCTGAGTCGGGCTCTCTGCTCGGCGGGGAGCCTGCCTCCTCCTCTCTCTCTCTCTCTCTGCCTACTTGTGATTTCTGTCTGTCAAGTAAATAAATAAAGTCTTTAAAAAAAAATGATAAAAATCATTGATCAGGGCCAGCAATGTAATTTCGGTAAAAGTTGATCTTTTGGGTTCTAGAACGATTTAGAAAGCTAGTCATCTTTTTTTTTTTTCCCATAATACCCACCACCAGACTCACTCAACCCCCCACCTACCTCCCCTCCAAAACCCTCAGTTTGTTTCTCAGAGTCCACAGTATCTCATGGTTTGTCTCCTCCTCTGATTTCCCCCAACTCACTTCTCCTCTCCATCTCCCAATGTCCTTCATGTTATTCCTTATGCTCCACAAGTAAGTGAAACCATATGATAGTTGACTCTCTCTGCTTGACTTATTTCACTCAGCATAATCTCTTCCAGTCCCATCCATGTTGATACTGATACAAAAGTTGGGTATTCATCCTTTCTGATGGAGGCATAATACTTCATTGTATATATGGACCATAAACCTATGTGGACCTGGCCCAAGTGGACTTGTTCTCAAACACCACCTTGCTTCCTCTTAATCTGACGATGTACCCTAGGGGTGGAGAGTTCAAGGTGGACATTTTTCATTGCAGGCATCAGAGGCAAAATGAGGAGGTACTGGACCCACGGGGGTAGATGGTACTAATTTGCAGTTTCCATCTTCAGGCAGAATCTTGTTCTATTTCCAATTTCCTATTTCTTCCACCTTCTACCCCAAGAGAAGGAAAAGAAAGGACCCTCCCCACCCCCGGCTGCTTTCTTCACCTGTTTTATCCCCAGGCAACTCTGCTCCCGGCTGGACAGTGGTCGTTTCAGAAGGTAGAGCTGCTACAGAAAGTAGTAAAGAACTTCCTGGGCTAGCCAGTGGCTCTCCAAGTCGTCATGGGAAGGATAACTGAACCTAAAGACTTCAGTAGAATTCCTGATGGGATTTAAGCTGATCTAGAAAGTTGCTCTAAACCGAGTGGGGGATGGTTAATTTTTTTTTTTAAAGATTTTATTTATTTATTTGACAGACAGAAATCACAAGTAGGCAGAGAGGCAGGCAGAGAGAGAGAGGTGGAGGCAGGGTCCCTGCTGAGCAGAGAGCCTGATGCGGGACTCGATGCGGGGCTCCATCCCAGGACCCTGGGACCACGACCCGAGCCGAAGGCAGAGGCTTAACCCACTGAGCCACCCAGGTGCCCCGGGGATGGTTAATTTTTAAAAATTATTTCCACTTAACCTAAAAATCAGGCTAGAAAACAGGAATTATGATGGCTTCAGGGAGGAAAAAAAGCAAAGACTGTTTGAGGTCAGCACAATGCTGTCAATACCCAAGTTGGAAAAGTTGGAAAGCTATGCTGTTTTTACTTAGTCTCATCTTGTTCTCAGTAATTGCTTCCTTTCAACCATAAAGTTGTTTAGTGGAGAAGAGCTATTCCAAGGCTTCTCTTTATATTCACTGCTGCAAGATCCCATTTTAGCATAATTACAGTCTTGGAGTTGCAGAGACAGTCTCACTCTATCTAGCGATGCAGCTGGCTTTCTCCAATGACAATAGGACGCTCACCCGCTTAGCAACGTCCAAGGCTGTGAGCCAGAGGGAGGCCCTCATGCTGAAATTTTGCCCTTGCTTTGTCGTTACATCCTCTGTGAGAATGGGGAAATGGTTTAGAATATTAAAAAGCACAAAGTTCTTCTATTCTTTTTTGGCTTTTAAAGAGACATGCTGAGCTTCAAATGTGGATTTTAGTATCCCAAATCAGAGATTATTCATCTTTTTTTTTTTTAGAATTTTTTTTAAGGTTTTATTTATTTATTTGACAGACAGAGATCACAAGTAGGCTGAGAGGCAGACAGAGAGAGAGGAGGAAGCAGGCTCCCCGCTGAGTAGAGAGCCTGATGTGGGGCTCGATCCCGGGACCCTGGGATCATGACCTGAGCCGAAGGCAGAGGCTTTAACCCACTGAGCCATCCAGGCGCCCCGAAATTATTCATCTTTACATCTCCAACCGATATTACCAAGCAAAAACACCACCAACAAAGGAAAACCAATTTTGCACTGCTTTTCTGTCCTCCTTGCCCTTCTTCCTACATTTCTCTTTTCTTTTTGTGAGAAGACTCAAGAAAACCTAAATCTGCCTGCTTCCTTTACCTGCAGGGTAATTCCGCATCAGCTTGACTCTTTGCTATAGAAATTCTTTTCAAGATTTGAAATAATAACTGTTCACACTCAATCTTCAGTTACTTGGAGGCTTCTGCTTATGTCTACACTGATTTCCCCGTGTCTCAATAAGACTAGGGCCCCACCTTTCTTCTACCCAGCTCACCAGATGTATTATCCCCGTCCCTGAGTTTTTTTTATTCTTCCTTCACACAAATTCTTACATCTCTCCCCTTTCTATTCCAGTAATCACAACCTTCATTTAAGCCTTTATATCTCTTTCTCAAATTATTACAAAGATTTCCTAAATGGTCCATCTACTTCTGGGATTTCCCTAGCCAAACTCTTTCAAAAGTTTCAGATCAACTTTTTTACAGCAACATTCCAAAGGAATGAACAAGGGGCACCTGGACGGCTCAGTCCGTTAAGCGCCTGCCTTTACCTCAGGTCATGATCTCAGCGTCCTGGGATGGAGCCCCGTGTTGGGCTCCCTGCTCAATGGGGAGCCTGCTTCCTTCTCTCCCTCTATCCTTCCCCCACCCTGTGCTTGTGCTCTTTCTCTCTCAAGTAGATAAATAAACTCTTAAAGAAAAGGTGGGTGGGGGATGAACAAAAAGACTTACAAACTAGCCATTATGTGTCAGGTGCCAACGGACATTGCAAAACTTGGATGAAAGATACTCTCATGACTGGACATTCTACTCTGGTCAAACTGGTGTCTTTCTTGGCTCAGGGACAAGTTCCATATATCAATGCTTCTCAAAGGGGGGACGTGTGAATTTTTGGAGTTTTTTTTTTTTTTTAAGATTTATTCGGAGGGGCGGGGCAGAGGGAGAGAGTCTCAAGCAGACTCCTCACTGAGCTTGGAACGCATGACAGGGCTTGATCTCATGACCCTAAACTAAGATCATGACCTGAGCCAAAATCAAGAGTCAGGTGCTTTAACCAACTGAGCCACTCAGGCACCCCGACTGTCCAGCTGGGGAGGATAGGGAGTTACTAATCTAGTGTAGATAGGCCAGGTATGCTGCTAAACATCCTACAATGTACAGGAAAGCTCTTGACAACAAAAATAGTATAGGACAAAATGTCAATGGTGCCAAGGATGAGAAAAAATGCACATGTTAGTAGTTGACTCATGAGTTGCCCCATCAGTTCAGTGCCTCCCATCCACATCTAATCAGATCCTACCCATTCTCCAGAGCTTTTTCAACTCTAAGTCTCCTACTTGAATTCTTAATGCACTTTGGGTCTGTGCCACTCCCAGGAGGTATATCAAGAGTCATTTTCCTTTACAAGTCTTAGTGACAAAGAGAAGATCCTGAAAGCAGCCCGGGAAAAGAAGTCTGTAACGTACAATGGTAAAAATATTAGATTGGCAGCAGACTTATCCACAGAGACCTGGCAGGCCAGAAAGAGCTGGCATGATATATTCAGAGTACTAAACGAGAAAAACATGCAGCCAAGAATACTATATCCAGCTAGGCTATCTTTGAAAATAGAAGGAGAGATTAAAAGCTTCCAGGACAAACAAAAACTGAAAGAATTTGCAAACACCAAACCGGCTCTACAGGAAATATTGAAAGGGGTCCTCTAAGCAAAGAGAGACCCTAAAAGTAGTAGATCAGAAAGAAACAGAGACAATATACAATAACAGTCACCTTACAGGCAATACAATGGCACTAAATTCATATCTCTCAATACTTACCCTGAATGTTAATGGGCTAAATGCCCCAATCAAAAGACACAGGGTATCAGAATGGATAAAAAAACAAAACCCATCTA